>NW_010232856.1:0-25473 GCF_000690775.1 Eurypyga helias | reverse complement strand
AGGGGCTCTCTGGAAGCCGGGGGGGCCGCGTCCCTCCGCATCCCTTGCTGAGCGGGGCTGGGGATCAGCCCCCGGACCAGGCGGGGCTGCAGTGATGCGGAGCCGTTGTAGCGCTGCATCCACGCTGGCTGAAGAAACCCGAGCCAAAGTCACACTCAGTTGTGCGTTTTATACCCCGTACGGAGTGATATATACCCTATGAAAGCACCATGTAGAGAGTTTAGGTGCTCAAAATGACTCAAAATCAAGTAGCTTTTCCCTCTGGGAATGTCACGATTTCTACTAGCAATGCTTACTTTGTCAAACGCGACTTTGATGCTATGTTTTCTGGCAAAAGAGGTGGGGCGGAAGCTTCCCCGCATATCAAACAATTTGGATAAACATACCACAGGAGAATCTTAAAAGGTTTCTGCTTTTTTAAGGAAGGACGGATACATGGGTTGCAAGAAAAACAAGAAGTGAAGAGTGGAAGTAAAAGAACCTCTGCTTTCTCTGAGGAGGTTGTCTGTAATTATATTATTTTGCACAGCTTTAGAAAGTTTTGTTTCAATGTGGAGTGTTGCTGGTTTAAAAGTCCCTTCACTGTCTCTGTTCCTGTCTCTCCTGCTTTTCTGAACTAATAGAGAAAAGAAAGAGATTTCCTGTCCTGGTGCTTTCTGGTGGAATGTGGCCAACACTGCTGGAGGGCTCTGTGGTCTAAATTGAGAGTGGGAGATGTCACAGACCAAGAAGAGCAAAAATCTCCAGATCTCATTAGCCATGTGGTAGAAGCCTCCTCAAATTTTGAGCAACAAAGTAATGAGATTTCCAAACATTTTTTATGGTCAGCAGTGCTGAAGAAGATTTCTGTCCAAGACTTTTTGTAGAGTTTCTGACACTTCCTATTTATGTTTGGGGGTTAGAGGAGACGGGAAAGGTATTATGTGTTCATACATTATCCATAACAGGGGCATAATCTTCAGTGGGGCCATCATCGTGATGGTCAGGCAAACAGAACTTGTAAAATGTAGTATTTATTTAGACATGTGCATGCCTGAATAGAACAACTTGCTGTATATCTTTGTAGAGTTTCTGACACTTCCTATTTATGTTTGGGGGTTAGAGGAGACGGGAAAGGTATTATGTGTTCATACATTATCCATAACAGGGGCATAATCTTCAGTGGGGCCATCATCGTGATGGTCAGGCAAACAGAACTTGTAAAATGTAGTATTTATTTAGACATGTGCATGCCTGAATAGAACAACTTGCTGTATATCGGCACCAAGCTGAGTGGTGTGGTTGACATGCCTTAGGGAAGGGATGCCATCCAGAGAGACCTGGACAAACTTGAGAAGTGGACCCCTGTGAACCTCACAAGGTTCAACAAAGCCAAGTGGACTTTGCATTCCACCTATCCCCAGCATGCTGCAGCTACAGGTAGAATAAACTTCCAGGAGCAGGAGGTGACTGCATCAATCACATCCACATGGGGAACCCTCCGTCCAGGGTGCTCGGCCATGAAAATATAGATTTGAAAAATAAAAGCAATATTATGCATGTATTAAACATGGAAGGAAGGATTTAAACTGAGATGATGGACTCAATGAAAGGCACAAGCATCAGTCACTCACAGCTGAATGAGTACAAGTTGATCAGAAGCTGGGTGGAGTGACAGCCCAGAAAGCTTCACATTAAGTCAATTAAATCCCATTATTCTTCAGATTTTTTGATAATTAAATTAATTTCATGTGACTGAAAGAAGCTGGAATGACTGCCAAAAACTGTTCTTGTGACAGGCCACAGAGGCAGGATTAGTCAGTAATTATGGCACCAGGCTGGTGCTCAACAGATGTGGGTTAAGAGTTTTGTGTCTTATCTGCCCAGCTCTGAACGGTGATAAAAGGACTTTTCATCCCCACAAAGTGGTGTTGGGAACAAGTACTAAGCTTGCATGCTGGAGAGGTATCACCGTAAGCGGACCATGTCTTGCTGCATCCCAGCAATGCTCCTCAGACCTGCTTTGTATTTTCCTGGGTGTATTTGTAGGTGAATGGTGAAGACCGTGTTGACTCCTTGCAGATAGTCATGTGTGTCTTGCCATGAAAAGGAACCTGCCTTTCAGACAGGAAGATTTCACAGGCATTCAGGCATGCGTACATGCTTTGGCTCAGCCTGCCACACTTGCATCAGGGCAGAACTGTGGGTGCAAGAGGAAAGGCAGTGTGAGGCCACCTTGTTGTGGGTTCATCACAGTCTCCTTAGTTTTGTTCTGCATCATGCAACTGGTCATAGAAACATGCTGGTTTTGGCAGGAAAAGTCTACTGGGGATTGTTGACTGGTTGTTACCTGCACACTTCTCTTTCTTAATGTATTGCCCTTCCTCCCCAATCCTTTCTTTGCATTCAGGTTGCTGCTTCTTTCCGAGGAAGTCATTGGATATGTCACTGGGTACATCTCCACAGAGCTAGAAGCAGCCTCCAGAGTGGCTGTCAGCAGCGTGCTCTGTGACCCCCTCCCTTCCGTCTGCAGGGCTGACTGCTGAAATGCTAATGCACTGCACGTGGGATTCATCTGCCTTTAGCTTTTGACATTGTAAGTTAATCATCTGAGTGCAAGCTCGTCACCTAAGGCTCTCTCTACAGTTAATGGAGAGGAATAGACACCTCCAGACGGCAACTCATCTCATCTCATCCGTCTTAGGCATCTATGGGAAGATGAAATGGGTTGCTTTTTGGAGGTGCCATTTCTCTCCACTGAGTCTGAAAGGAGCCCAGGGTGGCTTGCGTAGATGGAGATGATTAACGTCTAGCTATGTACGGTGAGGTGAAATTAATCTCACTTCTTTTGAGTAATTGTGGTAGTCATGACCTAGTGGGGATTGAGAACTCTTGAGACTTTTCTGTGTATCCTATAAAATCCTAGCTAGGGGGAAATCTGAGCTGCTTTGCAGTTTTCTGGCAAATAAAAGCAGTGCTGATCAGTCAGGTTAATCCCAGTGCAGCAGAATGATGCTAGTCTAGGAAGGGGCAAAGAAAAGTTGTTCAAGCACGTCCCAGAAAATGCCATTTCACTGCTCCCATACAGACTGCTCCCACCCACCTACCCATCTCTGCACCAGAGCTGGGACCTCAGAAATGGGTTACTCCAATCCACTCTTGCCTGCACTGAAACAGGTTCTTTTTCAGTGGAAGAGTTATTTCAAACTGATTTTAAGGGCTCTTGCAGTTGTCTCTGAAGCACCTTGTGCTGGCTATGATGAGATGCTGTACGAGGCACTCACCAGGATCGTATAGGCCTTTTCTCAAAGGTGCCCCTTTCCTGAGCTCAGGATGCCAGCCCATTACCTTACTAAAGAGATAGTTCTTTTTTGTCCTCTATGAAAAAGTGATCTATTGTGCTGTCAGTGCTCTGTAATCTACTGCTCTGCAATTACTCTTCATAAGCAAATTAACAAAACAGCATCCTCATTTTATTTGGGTTAACCTCTGCAGTTAAGAGTCAACAGATAATACCAAAAATACCAGTGTAAATACTGTGTATTTTTATGTTTGAGCTTCTCAGAAATACTCTCAGGCTTATGTTTTCCCTGAGTGGTCCCTGGTCATAAGTAGTTCTAGGGGCCTGAAGCACAAACAGATGCTACTTCTGCAGGGGAAAACAGAGCTGCCCTTTTTAGAAAGCTATCCTAGTAAAAGCTGCTGATAGCCCAGACTTGGCAGGATCGTATTCGTAGTCATTAATTTGCTGTCATTCTGTGGTCCTTGCTTGTCCACATGTCACCACTGCAGCCTCAGATGCCTCGGTGCTGTGATATGCTGCCCGGTGCCATCAGCGCTGTCTTGCATCAAACAGAGCAATCGCAGCGGTCAGCTCAGCGGCAGAGGTCTGCCTGGGAGCATTGCCCAAAGGACAAGGGCCTAATGCACTTGCATGTAACAGACAAGTGTTAATGCCTGAGGCACGGTACAGGCACAGCACCTTCTGGCTCTGCTCCGCTCGGGCAAAGCCTCTTTGTGACTTGTTTGTTCATACAGTGGTCAGAATAATTACGTATTAGCTTATACGAGTACCCTACTCGGGGTGTTTTCTTTCCATCCCTAACAGTGGCACTGGTAAATGATCAGCAAACACCACCCTTACTCCATCATTCTTTCAGTTACTTTGCCGGCTCGTTTATCTTGTAGCATCCCCTCAACCCTGGCAGCTCATTCCTGGGCTCATTTACAGCTCATGGCTTGTACGGGATCTGCTTTGGTTAATGCTTTAGCAAAGTCTTAATATGATACATCCCAATCAATGCTCCGCCAAGGCTGACATTTTCACAGTCTTTTGACTTGATTACTGCCAACCTGGTTGTGTTGTGCTCTACAGCACACAGGCTTCAACTCCCCTCAATCGCACCTATTTGAAGATGCTGTGTGTTGGCTGCAGAAATTGTGTTCACAAAGAAGTTGAATCAGACCTCAAGATACAGCAGTGCTATGGGGGTTGAGCAGTTCTGTAATACTCATTAAACCTCTTGAAAATAAGAGTCTGGGGTATGCTGGAGCCAGGACAGTGATAAAGCATGAACATAAACTTGGGTGGGAGCAAGGAGCCCCCTTTACTCTGACTGCCTGTGCTGTGGAGAGTGCAGACTCCTTTTGCACACTTGGGTAGGACCATCCCCCGGGGGTGCAGAGGGCTTTCTAGAAGAGATGGAATTTGATGAACCATTATACATGTTTTCCTAGCATATACATTTGATAAAAGATGTAAAAAATGTATAAATACAGTTAAGAGGCATCAAAACTCCTCAAAAATGCACTTCTTGTTTGGATTTTCAATTGTACACTTGTTATTGCTGCAGGAGTTTTTGTGGACCCCTTTCTGGACTTGATTACAGCGCCTAGTGTTGATTAAAATGTGAACAAACACACAAAAAATACTCTTGACAGAGGACTGTATATTTCTTATTTAGCTGGCACCTAAAATTAATTATTGAATTGCTTTAACGATAGCATTATAACATTATCTTTTTAAATTTTGCTACAAGTAACCAATGGTTGAAAACGCAACCTTAAACTTAGCCCACATTTCTGTGGCAATAAAGTGAATTGAAGAGGATGTCGCTTGCAAACTCTTTGCCTTAGGATGACTATCCGTTGCTGGAATATTTATCCCTCTTAAACTGAAAAATCTCAGTGTTCAAACTCCAGGTTTGTTCATTCAAATTTCATGCCAAATTTATTCCGTGAATTTGTGTATATGGGGAGATGGTAGGACAGCGTTCACTATATCTGAGCACACTCAGAATTTCTCTGCTAAAACTGCAGCGCACTGAAGTATGCAATTTAGTTCATATTGTACAGTGACTGGATAATTTTTTCTGCTTTTATTTTTCTGTAATTCAGTGCTATTCTGGCAAATCACAAAGAAATTATTCTAAATGACTTTCACATTGCTAAATATGGAATAGCCAAAACCCTATCTCAAAACATCTAAACGCTGTATCTTCCCATCTTAACAAAAAACATTTGTGAAGACATCGAGCAGATAATTGCGTTTTGTTACAATTCAAAATGTGAATACACAGAAATTACACAGAAATGAAAAAAAGTGGTTGAAGAGGTGAAAGACAAAATCAGTTTCACACTGAGCACACAAAGCAGTGCATGTCTAAAGGTGTGTGTAGGCAATAGCTAGGGTTGATAAAATCCTCCAGAATAAAAGCATTTTGTAACTCTTTCTTTGCAAAGAACTGCCCCAAACTTTAACTCGTTCTGGCTACATCCCCAAGCAGTTCTTTAATTGTATCTGTCCTACTGGGGGTGTGCCTCTGATGACTGTAAATTAATCTAGTACTGCAGGTGAAATATGTTTCAGCTGTTAGCCGGAGATGTTGTACGGTTCGTAGCCTGACCGTAATGGGGATAGATCACTGATTTGGGATGCTGTTTGAAAACACCGGCATTGCCAATGTCAAAGGGTTAAGTGGTGATGTTGAACTGGGTGATAAATAGAGGTGGGGATAACATGATGCCTTAATAGGGGTGGATCTCATTATGGGTTTAAAAGATGAAATGAAAATGACAGTTACTAGAATTTTGTTTCAGCCTGACATTCGATATGGTCACGTCTACTGGATTGATTTTAAGTCTTTTCAGACACTTTTATAACAGAGTTTTTAGTTGCACTCAAAACCTGCTGAAATTGGTAAGAAAACTTGCGCAGTCTAATGGATGGTGGTGGATCACACTCTTGGAGCAAGTTGTGCAGAGAATGTCTCTGCTCAGGCATCCTCTGTTCTAACCCTACCCTTTCTTTAACAAATACATAAGTATCATTTTACATTACTTAGAACATAGTAAAAGTGCCAGTGCCCAGTAAGAAGTTCACTAAATAGCAGATTTTTATCGCCAACAATAAAAGTTGGGTCAGGATCTAACGACGCAGAAAAATGTATGGGCCAAGGTGATAGAGTTTTTGAGAACATGTTTTAGGACAATAAGGGCAAGCAATTAAACCCTTCACGTGCTACAGCTATGGTTGATCAGACGATTAATCTCACCACCAGGAGAGAAGCCACTTATGTGCTGTGAGTCTGCTGTTCCTCTCGATGGCGCTGCCCCATCCGGCGGAGCTGACGCTCTCGCTCTGTAAACTTTCTGACATGACAGGTTCAGCTTGGATACACCACGGCTAGAAACAGTGCTTTTTACAGGTCATGTGTTTCTCGAGTGTGCGGGGGGCATTTGCTCTGCCCGCTGTTTGTTGCTGATGGTTGCTGGATTATCTGCATGGGCTACCAGGTGCATCCCGGCTGCTGAGGGTGGTTGCTCAGTCAAATCGCTGACAAGTTGACAGCTTTGCTTCCTTCTCAAGGCCTCCATTTGATCACCCTGTTTTACTGACCCCTATGGCTTGCAAAAACTGGTTGTATACGTTGGGCAATACTAACTGATGCTTTTCTTGTAGACACACACAGAAAGAGCAAATGAGCGACAGGTCCTCCCCACTTGGGAAGGAGACCATGTCCTAAGTTACAGAAGCATCTGAAAAGGGTTTCTTCTGGAATCTCAGATTGCTCAGAAGGACCTTTATGTGCCTCTATATATACCATTTATACACCAAACCCTTTTATAAGCCATTACGATGTTATATTGTCCACTTGCGTGTGTGCGCACTTGTGAGTGTTCAATACGACAGGCAGGTGATTGGTACAACCTGAGCATCCTTGTGACAAGAGATGCCATGGGATCACAGAGGGAGAAGCAGGTTTGTTTCCTCTGTAACACCAGCGCAGGCTCAAATCAAATGAGACAGGTAGGACAACTCTGCATGTAATTCTAGAGATATTGTACACCTCCTCACCACCAAACAATGTTTTCTTCATCTAGTCTGTTTTCCTTTAAGCTCATCTCATTTGGCCTGTGATTATTTAGAGGAAGCAGGTGGAGAATTCCCAGTGAGAGGAATAATACAGATGGAAATGAACTTGTCTGTGCAATCAGGCTAAACAGTTTTGAGAGAATTCAAGCACATTTGTTGCATGAGAAATGCCAGTTACCAGTATCTTCCACCTAACTCTCCATGTTTCTTGCATTTTCTGCATCATTTAGTTGTTCCTTCCCCAAAACCTCCCTCTATCCTCAGTGGAAATCAGTAATGACAGAATATTATTTGTCTCTCTGAGAGCGTAGCTAACAGTATTTGAAACTTACTGTACAGTGTCTGCTACTTTTTTATTTCCTACATCACTAGATCTGTTTATCCCAGTCTTCTGAAATCCTGTGCCAGTCTGCTCCTTCTAGGTCTTCCAACGTCCTTTCATTTTAATTCACACACTTCTGGTGGATAAAAATAACAGAGGTTCTGTCTACTGACAGAAGGGCTGTCAGCAAAGCAAAAGTTGTTCTGTGGCTCTTTCATTACGATGTCGCCTGTACATCCTTCAGGAAAAGCACTGCTCAGACAAAGGTGAGCCATGGACAGGAACCAAGGGGCTGCTAAAAACATAAATGTCTTCATTTGCATCTTGTCCCTCCAAAGGCTGAATGCAGGACTGACTCGAGCTGCTATGGTCCCACAGCACATTTCCATAGTGGATCTAGATGCACAGTGGCACAACCTGACATTTCATTATTTTTAATAGTGCTATTGCTGGAAGGAGCTGCTGATGAGAATGCATATTCCAGCAGCAGGCGGAGGTATTAATGTGGAATCGCGACAGCAAGTGCTGAAAGATATGTGGCTGAGAGAAAAGGCAGTGCCGCTGGCTGGATCCAGTACACAGAGGAAGATTCAATTACATAATATTTATGGGCCCATACCTTCTGTTTCAGTAGTGTGCAGCTGCAAAGAAGGAAGAATAAACCTCTTCCCCTACCAGTGCCTCTATGGGGCACTCAGTAGCTCGTTAACAGTAGCACCTTCTTGACCAAGAAGAGAAAGCCTTACGTGTTTGGTTTTGTGACACAGCCCAAAGTTGCTCCTGGTGTGCATACAGCTGTTGGCATCTTTTGCGAGCAAAGGGCATGTCATTCATGTTTTTTTAGCAACAGTGGGTTTTGGCAATTAAGGGACTTCTTTTCTCCTCCCCACCATAAGCTCCACTGCCCTGCCCTGGCAGGAAAGCTAGTTCCTCCTGCAGTGCAGAACCACTCTGCCCTTCTCCTGAGACTCCAGCTCCCTCCAGGCTGGAGGATGGAGTGAGTGAATGGCACAGGGGATGCTTCCAGGCACCACATGAGCCGTCGCTGGACATGGCAGATACCAGAGCAAGCGCCTGGCAAAAGTCACAGACCCCACAGGGTTGTCTGGGTTTTGGAGGTGGTTGAGATGGAGTTATGTGAGAAATGGCCAAAACTCACAGGTAAGTGGAGGAAAGCGCTGTGGACTTTCTGGGAGCACAGCCTTGCAAGACCCACAGCACCTCACTCACTGCATCAGTAATTCCATGCAAGGCTGAACTTGCCTACATAACTACCAGATTTGGTCATGGATGTTGCAAAACAGGGACTGATGGGGAAGAGGTAATTTGGGCAGAATTGTCCATCTGGGAGGAGATGGAAGTCCTCCCTGGAAAACAGGACTTGTACAGATATGACCCAGAGAGGGAGAGAGGTGCCTGGGGGAGAGCCAGGAAGCCCTGAGCAACAGCAGCTTGGGAAGGATTTCATTCTAGCCAGCCACAAAACAGGGAATGTGCAGATCCCTGGAGCAGCACTGTAGGGGCACCCCTTACAGCAAAGCTTCCTTTGCTCCTTCCTCTGAGCCCCCCAAGGTGCACTCCCCTCTCTGTGTGCATCGTTTAACCGTGTATAATGCGAGAGCTGGCATGGAGGAAAGGTGTCTTGGCCACCACCATAGCTCAGCTGAGCTCTTGGGGACCCACAGGAGAGTGGGGACCACCAGAAACCGTAGCAGATAGAGTAGGTCCCCCCTTCAGAAAAGCATGTAATCATATCTCAACGCTTCCAAAGTCTTTGGTGAACTACAAAAATGTCTTCACCTACGAAGGGACCTAAGCAGGTCAAATTTTGCTATAGGTACCGAATGTGCAGTGATGACTGACTGTAACAGGGCAAAATTAGCAAGAGAAATCATCTCCCCTCATCTCTGGAACATATTTTAAATGCTTTCAGTAGCCTGCATTTTCCTTTACCGTCCTCTCTGCATGCAGAGTGAGGCAAATCCTCAAAAAATTCATAACTTGACCCTCTGCAAACTCCACACAGTGATTCCAATATGGAGTTTTTATAGAAAACACAAAGAGCAATTGATTAAATTCAGACAAATATTTAGGAGAATGTTTTTTAAACCACCTGCTTCTACTGCGTTTCTTATATTGAGGTGTTGGCTGAGATAGCTGAGTAGAAGTGCCAAATCCTCTGGAATGGGTTACATTACAGAAAGACCAGTGTGCTGCTAGGAAATGAGGAATATTTGATTACACCAAACTCCCCTGACACTGGATGGGATGAGTCTTACGAACAACCCAATCTATCTGCCGCAGGTAAGCAAGCCATCAATAACAAATGGACTCTAATTTTGGAATGTAAATAGAGAGATGCCTGATTTGATGCACCCAAGTCTAAACATTTTAGGCATCATTGTATGAATAAAGCAGGCAATTTTGTACAGTCGTCTGGGCTCATAATGGACCCTAGCTAAATCCAGTTTCCACCAGCAAGGTTTCAGGGGAGATTTAATGATGCTGCAAATAGCACTGCACAAAGCACAGTAACCAGCTACTTCCTTTCTAAGTTGCAGCAGCATTTTTAACTAGAAAAAACCTGTTTTCTGCACATTGTTCGGATTTTGGTTATAGAAGCACCACTTACCATTACCTTAGCTTTGCGTGGTAGCTAAACAAAATTCAAAGTCCTTATCTTTAATATCACACAGTATTTTTTCAGATTTGTTAGCCAGGATCCAAGCCAGTTCGGTCCTTCCGTTTGCAGTATTATTTATGTATTTTGATTTCATGACGCTTTAGTGTGAAGTGCAAAAGCCCTGGGGTGGGTCTTTCTGATGGCACTGGCTGCCTCGCTGAAGTAGAGGCACAGACTGTTGCTTACATGCTTCCCCCCTGTCCCTGCGTGCCCGCATCCATGCGACATGGGCACATCGTTGCTTGGGAGGGCAGCGGTCCCACAGGGGAGCTCAGCTCAGCACCACCCACAGCCACACACTGGAGTGTTTCCCATCAAAACCAGCTTTGGGATTCAAATCCCCTGAGGATACAGACAGTTCAGCCCAGACTTCCCATGGGTTGCTGGGGTATTGCCTTGTGGTGTCAAAGATGGGGGGTGGAGGACACAGATGACAGCGGCTGGGCTACAGCAGCACAAATTATTTCCAAAATAAGAGCATTTCGGGGAGCATTGTTAAAGAACTGAGGAAGAAGTGTGTGACTTTGCAGTTGTCTTGGGCCACTCTGACACTAATGCAGGTGCACTCAGCCTTCAAATCCACCTACAGATGTTTCATCTGTAGGACCTCTTGTCAGAGAAAGGAGACTCCCAAGTACAAATAGCAGAGGAGAAAGGTGCTCTTAGGATGACATTTTGAGGCCAAGGAGGATTATATGAAGGAGGTCTGTGGCTACATACCTGTCACAGTTATAAAAAAATAGAAATAATTCCAAAACACAATTATTTCTTATTAGGTACTTGCAGTTCAGACTTCATTTTCTTACCTGAGTATGTTTATTATTATTCCCAAAATTTTCTGCTTTCATACATCATGTAAACAAGCACAGCTGATGGACAGATAAGCTGCATAGTTAACGTGGTTAGTTTTCTCCAGCATTACTGGCCAAGTTCTGGATCTCTTAAAATTGCACGTGGGAACATGGTTAAAAATTAATTATTTTCACCACATTCATTTCAGCTTTGCTGTTGTGGTACAAAATATCCCTCAAGGAAACATGAAAAAAACCCCATTCAGCTTTTCCTTGTCCTGGTCTTTTCAGTGACGATTTGGTTGGAAAGACTGGCTAAAGGTGAATTGGGTGTTACTGTATTGCAGAGTAGTCTTGTGATCAGAGGGTACAAGCAGAACAATAATTCATTTAGAAATTATATTTCATATAGATCAAAATGTGAAGATAACAGTAGACATCATATGCTGTGAGGGGAAAAAAAGGAGTTTAGAAACAGGTCATGATATCCATGGTAACATAGGAGGGATCTTTCTGACAAAGAGAGGAGTTTCTTGTCTCGCTGTAATTGCTCACGAACAACAGGTACGGCACTTCTGAGGGACTAGGGAGCAGTGGGTTAAGGTGCTATTTTGGGAGTACCTTGGTCCCTCCGCAGAGTCGAGTCAGTCCTCAGGAAGCAGGAGAGAAGGGAAATGGCACAAACTGTGAGCAGCACCCAAACCCAGCTCGCCTGGCTCCCCCCTCACCTGCACGCTGTGATGAACGGGAGTCTCCCATTTCATCCCCATTCCCATCAGAGAATGAAGTTCAGCACTCTGAAGGCAAAGGCACGGGTAACGGAGTGAGGGTCTCTCGCAGGAGGGTGGGTGCATTGTGCAGGGAGGTGGACAGGACAACAGCAGAAACCAGTCACCTGCAGAGGAAGAGGAGCAGCCACATCTGGTGGGCAGGAGTTTCCTCACACTGGGGGGACCCTGAGCCTTGGATCCTCATGCTGCCCATGGAGAAATACCTCTGGGCTGTTTTCCCACGCTGACAGGCCACCTAAGGGTCTTTGGCACATATGTAGTGTGTGAATATCTGTGTGAGTTCAGAGTGAGCAAAACCGGAGCCTGCTCTTTATATCCCCTAAGGAGTCAATTTTTTTAAATTGGCCTCCAAAAGTCACCCACAACCAAGTCTTTTACCCAGTACAGTTAATGGCACAAATCTGTCTGTATTAAGTGGTGGACCTATACGGAGAAGTAGCGGTATAAACAACCGTAGTAGCATTCATAGTTAGGTGCCTAACTATGCTTAAAAAAGCTTTAAAAAGCTTTTTGCTTTTGCTTTAAAAGCTGTACCAATTAGTATGACACAGAAGTCAATATGGTAGTCTGAAGAAAAAAAGATTCTTAGAATGTGTGTAGGAGATTAATATTTATTTACCTGTCTACCTAGCTATTTATTTACTTCTTAATTCATATTTAAGCAGGCTCCTTACTTGCCTTTGCCTTAATGTGATGCTACAAATGTACTGCTGATCATCACATAAGCAAAGCAGACCTTTTTATCTAGCAGATCTATTTATGTGCTGCTAGATCTCACCCCTCAAATAAAATGTGTGTAGGAGATTAATATTTATTTACCTGTCTACCTAGCTATTTATTTACTTCTTAATTCATATTTAAGCAGGCTCCTTACTTGCCTTTGCCTTAATGTGATGCTACAAATGTACTGCTGATCATCACATAAGCAAAGCAGACCTTTTTATCTAGCAGATCTATTTATGTGCTGCTAGATCTCACCCCTCAAATAAAATAGACTTTTTTTTTGGAAAGAGTTGTTTCTCATTCAAATTGTATTTTTTTCTTCTTCATGCTACTCTGCCATCCATGCTGAATTTCCCATGGATATTTTCAGCAGACCCTGTAGCTTCCAGGTACTTGCTGCTGCTACCTATTTGCTCAACTACAATTTGATGTTTTCTGCTGCTGTCACTTTCACATGATTTGAACAAGATTCCCATTTTCTGTGTCTTCCTGACCATCTCCCTCTGTCCAGAAGGCAGATCTACTTAACAATGTCATTTCTTTCATTTCATCCTTCATTTTACTTACAAATCACTATCCATTGCCAGTGCAGCCCTTCCAGTTCCATGCTGCCAAACAAGCTTTCCTCTGCCAAGTTCAAGATGAGCTTCTGGAGCTCAGGAATTTGGCCGGAACATGGCCCTCATCATTAATATGACATGAATATGACAAGCCCCAGGATTTCGCCTGCGGGAGGAGGAATAGCCAAATTCCAGTACTATTTTGATCCCATTCACTCAGCTGATTGCCCTCAGGGCAATGTCATACCAAACATTACATGCAACAATAGGAAGGGAGTCAGAGGTTCAGCAAAGCCACTGCTTGAGGGTCTTATTATGCAGCCATCTTTCATGATGTTGTGCTCTGGAGATGCACTTGGGTATGTGCCTGACTAGTTGAAATCCTCAGTAACCAACGTGTCTCCCTAAAATTGTGCTGATTCAGGTACACAACCACCACCACCACCCTCCCCCAAGAACACACCAGTGCCCAGAGCTGACAAGACTGGGAGCTGTGTAAGCACTGTCAGCAGTAATGAAAACATCTCTATATTAATGACACTGTCTTCAGCACAAATCCAAAACACAGCCCCATACTAGCTACTATGAAGAAAATTAACTCTCTCCCAGACAAAACCAGGACAACAAACCTAAGCAGAGACACAGCATGGGCAGCTTTGCTACTCTCCACCTGCAGATGGCTTCACCTTGGCAGCCAGTATTTTGCACAGCAGGAAGGGGGATGATCATCATCGTGCATTCACAACACCTAGGTGTTTAATTTGTAAAGTGAAGTTGTGTGGTCTGTGCTCACAAGCACACTGAGGGTTGGGACACTGGCATAACGTGGCTCATAAGTAGTTATGGCTTCTCATTACTGCTCAGGCAAATTCAAATAGATGCCTACATAGTGCATGTGGGTGGAAGGAAAGGAGCAGAAGTGGCAGTGCCATAGGATCCTTTCTCTCTTTGGAAGGTCACCTGGAGTGAGGTGTTTCCCCAAAAAGCATACATGGGCACCCACAGGTATGTGCAGAGGAACGTGATGAAGCACAGAGGAGCTGGGACTACAGCTGGTGGCAAATGCCAGCAGACTGGGAAAATCTTTCAGTTCACAGGCAAAATTTCTGTGCAATGCTATAGGTGACACCCTATGAGGATCGTTAATATGATATGGTGGCTTTCTACAATGGGGTCACAACCTTGGTGGATAAAGAAAGGGCAACCAATGTCCTCTACCTGGACTTGTGGAAAGCTGGTATTTTTCTGCTGATATTTGTTGTTGTTAATAACTTTGACAGGGTCTTGGCCTCATCCTAATACAGAGAGTAGGAAAAAACTTGAGAACTCAGAAAATGGTTTTCAGGGCAGGAAACTCATTTGGTTAATGTTAAAAGGATTTTCTAATACAACACAGCTCTACAGTAGGGACATTTAATTCCTCTCAGAGCTGGGTTTAAATTTGTACTTACACTGAAAATGTATTAAATTAACATTTTTAAAAACATTTTAAAAACAAGCTAATACATCCTGTCACGTTCTGTCTCAGCACAAAGGCAAACTGAGACGTTGTGATAAACAGCAGCCTATTTATACAAGAAACACCAATAGGCCTTTAACTATAGCAATGCGAATTATGCCACTCTCATTAAAATTGGTAAATAGTTATATTCAGTTTTTAATGAAAATATTCTTCCATGCATTTCCAATCTCTAGCACCATTTCATTTTGTCTATAGTGGACAAGGAATTAATTACTTCAATTGGAGTCTAAATCTCCATGAATACAGTGGTAATCAAAGACTTCTTCTATTAGCACTTAGATGAGCTATTCTGCTATAAACGAACTGGTAGAGATCTGCCCTAACTGCAAAGATGCTTTCAGTTGGGGAATTAGATGGAATAAATGTTAGGTAGTTACGAGCACCGACCAGCTGGCCTGAGCTGTTTGTGCTGTGCAGGGGATTAGCTGCAATGGCGAGACATCCTGAGTGTGTGCAATTCAGCAAAGTGACGAGGTGCTCTTAGAAGCGTGATTAAGGAGAGTACATTTTCTTGTCATTATAGACTGCAAATGACAGGCCACCCCAGACCTAACTGCAGAGCCAGGAGGAAGCCAGATGAGGGAAAATGAGAGTGAAAAAAAATCAAATGAAAGAACTACAGGAAACCTGGGACCAAGGCTTTCTCATTGCTTCCCTGTCTGCTGCCACTGCTGGGTTTGTGCCAGCTACCCTGGTCCCCATTCCTGTCAGTGGATGGATAGTATAGAGTTCCCATGGATTTGCTATGGCATACAAGTTCCCATCTTCACTTGGTGGTGTCTGTGATATTTCTAGATAAGCCCCATACAAGAATTTAAAAGTTGTCAGTCTTCACAGCCCTCCTCTTATGATGTTTAATATTCTGGTGATTCTCTGTAGAATTCCCATGCCAGCAAAGGCCATCCTTCCTCCGCTGGTAATGATAGGAAGCAAAGGTAGAGCATCACTTGCCAACTGGGACATGTGGCAGCTGGTGTTTCCAGGTGCTCCAAGAGAAAACCAGTCTCTGCATGCATTGCAAGTCTTTTTTACAGGCAATGAAGGATTAAGGCATCTTAAATTCATCAATAAATAAGCCCTTAAGATTTTTACAGTGGACTACAGAAGACGACATATGCTTCCCAGCAATAATTAGAGGTTAATGACCAAGAGCCTTCAGTGCAGATGTGTTGTCTGCATTAATCTTAATCAAAGGGATGTCTGATTTCCGTAGGCTCACAGGCGTTGCAATCCTCTCTTGTCCCACTGCTGCAAACAGCCACGGTGCTACCTGCCATCACCTGCATGGAAAACTCCTGTATGGTGCTGGGTGACTGAGCAGCACCCTGGTGCAGGGCAACCCAGGTCCTGGAGATTACTCCTGGATGTCCTTCTTCAATGGGACATGTCCCATTTGGCCTCCTGAAGCCTTCCTGTTTTGCCACTGGTTCTCCAGACTGTCAGGAGCTGCAGTACATTCAAGGTAAAATAAAGCTAATTCAGGAAAAGTGGTGTCAGACTTTAAAAGGTGCAATACCAAGTGGCCAAAGTTTGACCTCCCCTGTGGCCAGCAGATTGTTGTTCTCAACGACAGTTTTGTTTGCCTGCCCTGAAAAGTCTTGACTGGGACTCAAGGCAAGATACTTTGTCATGCCTGCTATCAAACAAAGCCTCGGAGCAAATCACCACCCAGAAAATTGGATGGTTTCCCCTCACAACAGATCTGCTATATGGTCTAATGTTTCAGTGAAAGAGCTGTTGTGTAGATTGATAGGCGGAAAGTATTATCTTCTGATCGTGTTTGTGCAAAGGCCAGGACCCTGATTCCTTATGAGGCCACAGGACATGACTAGAATAACAGCTCCGCAGTATGGGCAGTCAGAGAGGGATTATATAGGTTTCAGTAGGAAAGGAGTCACTAATTAGTGCAGAAGATCATTAATGCCTTATTTTTGATATTGTATTTGAGATTTAATTGTGCCTCTAGATTCATTGGGACCATTCATTGGACAGTTGCTCATTAAAGTCATTCTAATTTTTTGCATACATAATTTTACCTTATTCTATGCACCAACACAAAACTATAGCTTCAGGAAATCTCTGAGTTGCAGACTTGGGCTCATGTTTCATCATACCCCTCCTCTGCTCTGTTTGCGTCTGTTCTTGACAGCACTCAGGACTAATGGTCTTCATGGATCAGCCACTCACGTTTTTCATGGACTGGCTCAAGAGTTTTGCCTGCTTTCTATCTTTTTCTCCACAAGTAGTTCTTGCACAGGAATCCAACCTCACTCCAAGAAGCCCCTTTCTCGTAACACTCAGGACAACAGAAATCCAGAGTAAAAGAGTGTGGCAGTCCCAAGCTCTTCAACTAATTGTCCTGGTCCCAGGCGGTGATGAGCTGCTCTCCTGGGGCCAGTAATAAGATTTTGTTTCATACCATAATACATCAAGCTGAGCGGTCACTGTTATTACCCCCGTACCAGTGGCACTGGGAGTGGGCCAGGGCGAAGCTTCCAGAAGCTCAACATGGAAGATGTGTGGGGGTTGGCTCCGGGGTTCTGGCAGCAGGGCAGGGTTTTTTTGCTGGCAGTGCATTTTTTTTTTCTCTTGGCAGGGCAGTCTTTGTCCGGACCTCGTGGCAGGTGATTGGCAGAGAAGTAACATCTTTTTTCAGGGAAATTGCTCTGGAAAAGTGGGGTTGAAAGTTTTCTTTCCCCCTGCTCTTGGCTCCCTGGCTCAAGGAGGGTTTTTTTCTCCCTCTGCTTTTGGGTTTGGGTTTTGGATTTATTTTTGCTTGCCGTTCTGGAACCTGGCTGTGTCTATCCATTGGTGGTGAGATCTTGTATCATTTGTTCTATTTTTCTGTTCTTTTAATTATTTATTAACAGTAGTATTGTTAGTAAAACCGTAAGTTTCATTTATATAATTAAATAGTTCTTATCTCAATTTTTACAAGCCTCCCTTGTTTTTTTCCTCTAATCCTTCCTCACTGGGAGTGGGGGGGTTGGAGTGGTAGGGCAACTGGTGGTGCTTAATCCTTCTCATAATGTAATTTTTTTCCCAAGAATCACCATTTTGCTCTTGTTTTACTCCTGAATTTAGTAAACTAAAAAATGAAGCTATCCGTTTCACTCAGGCTCTGCCGACTTCTTGTATACACTTTGGTGCCATAGGAAAAATATTGTGCTCTGTCTGAGTGTTTTCCTCAGTCTGACATGTTTTTTTCTGTAACTTATTGTTTATTCTGTTAAACAGTATATCAAGCAACTTTATTTTAGCCAAGGTACTAATATCCATTTTCTTTCCGAAAGTAAACATATCGTGGTCAGTAGTACTGACTCCAAAGTCTTAAAAATATTAGTGATATTTCATGCAGTTTTTAATATTACTTTCAGAAGTTTGTTTCCAAAAATCTCTATATGGCTGTTTACAGTTGCACCTTTTGCTGAAAACTTTAACTAGCAAGGCAGCCAGTAGACCTATTTCTTTTTCCCTGGTGTGATGTTTTTGGTTTTTTAGGGGAGTAATAGAGAGAACAAGGATAAAAGCAAGATGCTTAGGGATCTGAGTAGAGGCAGGACACCCAGGGACAAGGAAAGGAGCGGTAGTGGGATATGAAGTTGGCATAAATGCATAAAAAAATGTAAAAAGCCATGGACGGTGGAAAGGGGGAGAGAAATACAGCTGTAGCTACAGCACTGTGGACGGGGGATGGGAGGCAGAGGGAACAGGCACAGCAGCTGGGTTAGAGATGCCTGCAGAAGCTTGAACAGGATTTGCCATCCCCAATCAGATGCCTTTAGTTCTAAGTCACCAATATCTTTTTTATGAAGATGCAATGATATCTGCTTGAAACAACCCAGGCAGAGTGCAGGAAGAGACGTCATCTGGTGAAGATTCATGGATTTGCAAGAAACGTCTGTCCAAGGAGGGTGTAAAACAAGGGGCAAATCTCACAATGTCACAGTGATCTCCCTGCCTGCTAAAAGGAACATCTCTACCTTTCTCCTTCCTCCCATGCTATTCAGTTCCTGTCCCCTTTCTGGAAGAAAGTGATAAAATAGGTATTCCCCTAAGGGCCAATCGGAAAGCATTCATTCAAAGGACAACTAAGAAAGAATATATGAGAAAAGAAACCAGTGGGATTTGCCTGGAAATGTGGTGGGAGAAGAGTTAAATGTCACCATGAATAGTGATGGAGAGAGAGAAACACTATGGATTTATCCATGAAAATAAATGAAAGGAAGCAGTCAAGGTACGCTCTGCTGCCCGGTGTAACGAAGATGCTATTACAGCTTCCATTGATGGAGAAATTGAACATACGCCATAACACCACAGCCTTGAAGAAAAAAAAAAAATCTAAAACTTGTGTTTGAGAGCCTCCTGGAAGATCAGAGACCTGTAAATTCACAATTAATCTGCCTGTTCAGGGGCTACTGCATGAAAATTGTCCTGTCCCCTCTGAGATTAACACACCATAGCACTGTTAGGTGTAAGGGGGTTGGCACGGATCAGCTCTCCCCGTCTCCAGAGCCCTGTCTGCATGAGCATGGAGCAGCTTTATCAGCACAGGGGCAGCCTGGCTGGACTGCAGCAGGAAGCTAATAAATCCACCAGCGCACCAGAATAGGTGTCTGTGCATAATCTGCTTGCTCAGACCTGCCCAAAGGGCTGAGTATTGCTGGTTTGGATGGATCTCTCATGGCACGTTAGGTGACTCGCTGGACCTGTTCCAGACAGACACCTACTGAAACCTAATGGAGATGCCGAGCTTCTGGAATGGGACCACTGCCCATGGTGCTGGGACCTCCTGGCAGTGAGGTACAGCATTGCTGTCGGGTGTCTGCAAGATTAAAGCCACAATATTTGTGAAAAATTTGTTTTAGGGATCCGTGATGTGTATTTAGTGACAGGGCAAAATCCCTCAGTCCTTCTTGCCAGAAGCTAAAGCCTGACGCTGCAGTTTTGGAAGCATGCACATGGCTAGATCTAGACATGGCATGAGCAACTGGCATCGCCGGCTGGCAAAATGGAGCTACCTGAGGGTGAAGGATGAAGGGCTGCACCGAGGGGATGACACCGTGAGGCGTGAGTGTATTTATGACTAAGCGTCCGGTAATTTGTAGGTGACATAGAAGCAGAGATCCTTCAGTAACATTCAAATTCTGTGCATTTCTTCAGTTGACCCCAAACACTCACTTTATTTATCTCAGGGTATGATGGAAGATTAATACAGGTTGTAAAGGAAGTGTAAATACCTTCTTAGCTCCACAAAGCTTACAGGCTGCATTTTTCCGGGTTGACTGAGACGCCTTCAGGTTAGCAGCTGTGGCAAATACTAATTAAGCAAAGAGAGTGCTTGACCTATTGAATAGTGTTCTACTGTTATAACCATATATAGAGCAATAAAAACATAAATCAATAACACTGGGTATTTAGAGCTCATTGCAAGATTTACTTAGGATCATCTTAATAGTTTCAAATGCATCTGAATGAAAGGGGTAGGTCAAATATATTATGCAGCATAAAATTAGCCTGCTCTGGCATTTTCACAGTGGGTGAACTTCCAAGAGCAGAGGGGATGATGACAATAGCTTGTGTCCCTCATGATTAGTACATTTTCTGTGAAGACTGATGATAGCATCTCTGATTCCTAATGTTCCTGTTTAACATACAGAGTATGAAATATTTGACAAATCAGGGGAAACACAGCAGAGGGTGGGGATGCTCTGATAAAGAATAAAGTCTGATTTATGTCTCAGCCTTTTCTGCTTGCTTTTTGACATCGGTTCAGCTGAGCAGGTTACATCACACGATGATTGTGCAAAGCTGTGGTGGTGACCTGCGGTGTGGCTTCAGTCTGCAAGGATCCAAGATTCAATCCGCAAGGACCGTCTCAGGTCCTCAGAGAAGCCCTCCCCACTTCATGTGAGAAAGCATCTGGACAGCGTGTTTCAGTCCTTGTCTCTCCTGCCTTTTCCCAAATTCTCCATGCTCACGCCTGCGTGGGCTCTCAGACTGTTCCTCAACCCTATGAAGTTTGAGGCAGATTGTTTCTGATTCAGATTCCACCCACTGAGAAGCACATACATCTTGTGATTGCTGTAAGAACACATCCACCATACACCACACAACGCCAGGAAGCTTTACAGCATACTATTGTGGATGTGTGTGGTAGGGTACAAGGCCTGAAAGGATCACTGTGATCACCTTGCCTGTTGTGCTGCCCAGCACAGGCTGGAGGACAATACCAGATGAATCATTGCTTGAAGTATTCCACAGCACTGAGAAAGGCAATTAATTTCTTCCTTAAAAATTCTGGTCCTGGGGCAGCTGCCATCACTAGTAACATGTTACAGTGCTTAGCTCCTCTTTACACTAAATTTGTACAACTTTATTTTCTATTTGACTTATTTAGGCTAAAACCAGATGCTTATTTTGAGTGTCCCTTCTCAGGGTAGGTAAGATAATCTTGTGATGAAGTTAGTGCTTAACCTCTGTTTAGTAACTCCCAGAGTGTTTCGACATTTTCCAAACTGCTAATGCTCAAACTTCTCTGTGGACTTGGTTCAATTTTTCGTCTTTCTCTTTCATTTATAGATCCAAAGGTTGCACATTTCTCTGTGCCTAGTCCTGAAAGCTCACGTTTAGAGGGTTGGTCACCACTGTCCACGCACCTTTCTCAAAGTCATGCTTGTAGCAAATTTTCTGTGCATATATACCTTCCTCTCTCCACAACATAGGTATTTCTGGAGGCTATAGGTTTGGTTGGAGAAAGAGCTCAAGTCCCACAGGAAGCCAGGTCTCTGCAGTGGACCCACCACTGTGTGTCCTTTTTCACCAGAAGACTCCTTGCCAAAGCAGACTGATTTCTGCCCTTACTCATTCCTCCTATTTGCATGTCTTAATTCTGAGTGAATCATGAAAATACCAGTGCATGAAGTTGACTTCAAGAATGCTCCTCATCCTATCCTGAGAAGAATGAAGGTTTTGGGGGATACTTGAGGTCACTGCACCACCTGGCTTCTGTCAGTGCAATTCTCATCTAAAACAGACATGCAATGGAAAAGCTTTTTTTTTTTTTCTTTTTCTCCTGGTGAAAATGCCAGAAGATCAGCTGCTCACACTATATCCTTAATTATGTATCAAAGGAACGTCCTGTTCCCACAATATTTTACACAATGGCTAGCCAACAGGATAAATTAATTCAGGGACAGGGAACAAAGCTGGAAAAAAAAATAATGAGAAGAGCTGCTGAAACAAAGGAAAGGCATGACATGTAGGAAAGGGAAAATGGCAGATGAGAAAGGTACCAGAAAATAATAATGCTGAGTAGAAACACATACTTCAGACAACTGGATGTGGTGGAAAGGAAGCAGCAGATGCAGATGGAAAACACGGGGAAGCATCCAGCTGTCTCTATCATCACATCCAGTCCTGTATCCTTGCCCTGCAGGAGTCAGTGAATGGTTCCTGATACTCCTGGGAGCTGCTTATTTTCTATGTGTCCGTTTCCTAGTGCATCCAGTGGTCACACCAACTTCCACCTCCCACCTTCTCAACTAGCTATCTTTCTCATCACCCTGGCCCATGTGCCTGACATCACGTGTATAAGTCTGCTTAAATCCCAAGAAATGCAAAAATAAAAGGCTTGTTTTCTTTGCTCAAGTCCTTGTAGCAAATACACAGAGAAGCCTTGCTTAGACACGTGATCACCGGTCCTTCAGGCTTGTTTGGTTTATCCTCCAGATGGTGGTCTACAAGTGGTGGTCTGTGGTGCACACATAAGGGCAGGCAATAATCCTCAGGACCATTTTGATTCTATTATGTTTTTCTACAGACTAGATGGCGTGTGTGCAGAGAGCTCTATGAGAAACTTGGCAGCTGTGTGTGGGTCACCGTCTGGAAATTGCTGCCACCAACCACTCCAGCTCTCTATTTGGAAGGCCTCCTATTACCTATTTTAGGAAAAATGTGGAATCTTTACCCTTGTCTTCCTCTTTCCTCTGGGAAATGAGTGAGCAGAGATGACAGGAGAAAGACCCAACTTTTAGCAATGAAACAATGTTGAGAAAATTACAGTGATGCTTCTGAATTCTTCTTAACGGGAGCTTTAATCTAAGAGCATGGAAACAGACCAAATGGTTTATTTGCCTCTGCCAAGCTGATTGCTGCTGCACAGGAACGTTTGTCTCCAAAACTTCTTGACTCTTGATAATGAATGCAGCTTTTAGAGCAAGGTAACAGTTGTGATTGCTGCAGTGAATTCAGCGTGGCACCAGTTTCGGGGTGAGAATGGAGGAATACATGCGACAGCAGAAGCAGTGGGGTGCAGTGCAGGTGGAAATGTTCTGTGCTCCTTGCTATATCTATGCTTTTCAGACCAAAAGTACATCCAAACCATTCCCCATGAGTGAGAGGAGGGGCAGGGCAGGACTGTGTGTTTTGGATGTACTTTGTGTCTCTGGGTTTTTATCTTTCACCGTCTCCCCTGCATCATGGCATTTCTCCCTCTAGTTCAGATGAAGAGTTTTCGACCTGCTGGCTCTGAACCACACTTAAATGCACCTTCATGGTTATCTGAAGCAAATGGGCTTCCAGCCACCACTGCTAACATTTTCAAGCAGTGTTGCCAGCACTTCTTCACTCCTTTCCTAGCCGTAAAGCACCTGCATGCACGCACCCACCTCTGCAGAGCAGCGGAGAGCATACAGTGCTTTTGGGTGCAGGGCAGGCAGTGAGCATCAGTGACTGACACAGAGGTAGAGAAATGGTTTGCCAGTTTGTATTTATCAGAGCTTTTTGGATATACGGTGTTTATTTAACTATACTGTCCTGCTTTGTGCTGGATTCAGGCTTTGTGCTGGTTGTGGAAACCTGGGAGGGACATTGTGTTGCATTTGTCAGAAGCTAGGTCTTTCCAGCCTTGACTGTGAGATTGGACTGAAGATGGATGAAGCTTAATTTTCACTTTTGCTGGATTTAACTAATTATTGTTAACAGGATATCGTTTCCCAAAATCACCAGAGCACATACTGAGGGACAGAGTTTGGGCTCTTCCTTGTTCACATGGAAGATTAACTCTTTCAAAGCAAAACCTTGCAAACATTTTCTTACCCTCTTCATATTCATCACTTTCTTGGCCTGGGAGAAGAAAACAAACAGCAGGCATAGAAGACATGACCTTGAGCAAACTGTAGATATTCCTAACTTAAACACGCTATTTCACCATTTCATTTGTATTTTTATTTGCAGATATTTCTCAGTACATTGAATTATAATACATTGGCTAATTCTTCTATTTCATTGACCACTTTTTGTTTTAGTAACAGTGTCTGGCTCACAAAGGAAGTAACTGAAGAAATATAGTTGCCCTGATCCTGGCTCTCTGTAGCGTGCAATTTGTTCAGTCCTGTTTGAATTGATAAGATATATCTTGGTTTAATAATAAATTTTATTTTCTGCATGTCCCTTTATTTCCTGACTGACCAGAAATGACAGAAGAAAGGCCCGAGTCCTTTAGCAACCACGCAAGCTTGAGAAAATGAGAACAACGCTTCTTCATCCTTCCAAAGATGTGCCTCCCCTTCAGAGCGGAAGCCAAATGCTCTGCTTGCCTGTGCCAGCCCGATCGCGGCTGCTCAGAAGTCTTTGTCTCTGAAACTTCTTGACTCCTGATGACAAATGTGGTTTTCAGAGTGAAGTAAAAATTCTGATGACTGCAGTAAATTTAGTGTGCTATTGAAACCAGGCGCTAACTAATTATGGGTCAAAAGCTTATTTCTTCTCAGAGAAATCCAGAAAAAGATGAGAATTTTCTTTTGTTCTGTTCTGTTTTACACCAACAAAATGACATTTCAGGAGAAGCTGAAAAACATGGAAGCAGTTGAATATCTAGTTAACTTTCTGGGTCTAAGTGCTCTGTCACATTATTAAACTTGAATAATGAGATTAAACTCATAAATGACAGTATTGCTTTCCAGAGCTTTTCTAATTCAAAAATGAGAAAAGTGACACTCAAAAATGAGAAAAGTGTTAATCAATTTATTCTATTTCCACTGTTAATGTGTTAATTAATTTATCCAACTTCCACTGTTGCATACTAATATTTTTGTAATACACATGCAGAAAAACTGAGAGAGGGAAATGAAAGGACTGAGATTAGAGCTATCATTAGTTTTCTGACTATTCAGTTGACAACATTAATACTTGTTCTTTACACCAGACTAAAAAGCAGGAAAAAGAGTTGCCTGAAAAAAGTCAAGAGGCAGCTACCCAATGTCATAAGATGCTCTGTCTCACACAGCTGATTGCTAGCGTACGATGAATATAAAAGAAACTGTCTAAAGTACTTCTATGACTTGTCACTCCTAGTTAGAAACAGAACAAAGATCAGGTAAGGATCTCAGGTTAAAAAAATCCATCAGTGTACCACTGTGCTTTATTTGATCCTGAAAAAAATATTTAACTCACTATCCTGACATTTCCCTGGTTTGTAATCCTTATCACTACGCGTGAAAGGCTATGGAGGAAATCGTTGCCGTAACAGTGTGATATGGAGTTTATCTGTTTTGAGTGAGTACCCTTTGTCCACTGACAGTGTCTTGGAAGTTGTGAAGAGCCATACGGGATGATCCCTCTGTGTAAAAGGCTTCATTTTGTTGTCAAGGAGACTAGCTTTTTTGTCAGAGGCAGTTTTGAAAGTGAAGTCGTAACATGAAGGAAAACTACGTTGTTGTGGTTTA
>NW_010232855.1:7130-13804 GCF_000690775.1 Eurypyga helias | reverse complement strand
TATGATTCTATTCTATGATTCCATGTAGGTAAAACAAACAAAAGGACCATACTGTGGTCTCAGTCTGTTCTTTCTTCTGGTCTGAACAGTGTTGGCCTGTTTCAGTAATTGCTTCACACACAAAAAGTCTTGGTTCATTCTGGTCCCAGAAATGGCAAGCAGGGATGTGGCTGTGCAACTCTGGATACTCCAAAACAGACCTACCAAAAGACAAGAAAAAAATGTAGAAAGGGAAACAAAATAATTCCAGCCCATTCAGTTCATGAATGTAAATAAAGGACTAACAAGGGATAATTTTCAGATGATGATCAGTTATCTATCTATACCAGTACCTCTGCACTGTAACAACAGCCATATACATCTTCCTACCTCCTAACACTTTATACACGGCAATGCCACTTTTAGTTCATGCTGTATAACATAACCATGATTATAGGACACAAAGCATTTCAGCACAAAGCAAGCTTGTACTACCACAAATACAAATAAGCACCCAAAATCTGCCCCCAGTGAGATTACATGTCCTACAGAAATACTTGTCTTTTTGTGGGTTTTACAACCTGCTCCAAGGTGCCTATTGCCAGCACTGTTACTAATTCCCAGCCACATTAAAGACAGCTTGAGTACACTGATGTGCATTTAGATAAGCCGTAAAGAGAGAGTTTCTAGTACATAGGCCTCACGTTCAAATCCAGCTAAACAGCAGTCATAAGAGATCACAACTAGACAATTATCATTAAACTGATGGGGAAAAAAGTAAGAAATTAGTTTCTATTCTCAGGCAACAGATCTCTCCCTACTGACAGTTCAGCAGAGAGTTGGGCATGCAGCATGATCGATGCTCGGAACTCCTGAACTTCTCAGTGCTGAGGGAAACTCGAGTTGCAGCTGAAACTAACCTGCAGCTGAGGGACTTCAGTCTCTACATATGCCACAGATTCCCTTTTCTCAGCACTGTGTCTTAAGAACTCCGAGGCACTGTGAAATAGCACACTCAGCACAAGGGCGACCCGTGCTGCTTTAGAAAAACCACCCTCTGGCAGTAGTTTAAAAAAGAAGCATCTAACTGCCTCCTTCAGGCATTTAAATACTACTTCATCACCGACCATGTTAAGACCCTAGACATACAGAATCAGATTATTTTAGCATGGCGTAGGATTCTTCAGAAAAAATACAGAATATAAATGGTGTCCAGTTTTTAAAAAGCAAGAAACCAAAGACATGATTAAAATATTTTTCTCACTTGCTGTCACAACTGAAGGATGGACTTTGTGGGGAGAACCAGAGTAGGGCTACAAGGAAAATTAGAGAGATTGAAAGGGATGCAGAAATACACAATGTCCTATCCATGCCACTGAATTCAAGATAAATTCTCACAACTGAAACCTGCAAACCGAAAAAACAGTATTTGTGTAAAAAAATTGGGAGTGTTTAGATTCTGCCTCAGGAGAAAAGACACAAAAGGGGAAGAAGTGTAGATAGTTATTATTTTCTAGTGAGTCTACTCATTCCAATTTCAAGATACTCCAAAACGAAGTACAGATAAATGGATTACTCACACCATCACTATCTAGTGTCTGAATATCAGAGAAATAGTATTACTAGCTTGTGGTGGCCTCTGTTGAGCTATACAAGATACTACACTTGAAAATTACTCCCTACTCATTATTACACTGTTTGCATAATTTGACCAAGACAAGGCCCCAGATTTGCACTGTCCCTGGTTTTTGATGAGCTGGGTAGTTTCTTCTGGTCTTCAGTGGTAAGGAAAGTAAATCTTTTTTTGCTTGTAATACCTAAAAAAGCAAACCACCTTCTATCCTAATGCTGTTTTTTCTTAAGAAAAATATAGTCAGAAAAATTATTGTAAAACCAGATGGGAAGTTGTACCCAATATTCCACTGCACTTCCATGAGAATTTCTAGTTCACTGCATTTTGCTGCCTTGCTGCTAGGATTTCTAGTGCATTCAACACAGAATAGCTTGTATGAAAACAGAGCTGTCAGTTCTAAACAGACGTTATGACTTTTTATCCATACAAAAACATCCTGCATTGTACTTCAAAATTAACTTTTTTCCTAGGAGGAGCTTCAGAATGTCCTCTTTTTAGTTCCTTCCCTGTAAACTCTACATGGAAGAGTAGCTTCCCAAGATTTTTCTTTAAGATCAGGATCCTGATTACAGTCATATGATACCTCTATGCATATGCCACCAACATCTAACCATCCTCCTCTCAGAGATCTCGAGCCAGATACAGCTTCCACATATCTAATAAGTCTCGCTACATTTGTCTTCTAAGAATTTCTCCAACACCTCAATGAACCCTTCCTTCTTCATCTGTAACTTCCTTTGGCAACGAGGTCCTTAGCTCAGCTGCACACTGTCTGAAGAAATGCCTTTTCCTGCTTATTTTGAGCTTGCTTTCTGATACCTCCATTTGACACTCCATGGTTCACGTATTGGAAGAGACAGTAATGCAGGCTGATTCACATACCATGCACCAATTGTGATTAATTCTTTAGAAACAGAGTAATTAAATTCATACAAGCTCCTACACAAAGAGGGGAATGCCAGTATCAAGGCGTTCCTTGTACTCATAGGACAGATTCCTATCTTAAATCCACAAGCAACACTTTTAAAATAAAAGCTTCTTACTTGTCAGTGCCTTGCCCAGAAGAAAGCTTCTTCCTACCATTTCCCTGTTCAGCCTTGAAATCAAAGAGCGTAACTTTGTCCATTTCAACATCATAGAAACAGATCTTGGAATCAATGTTCCCATCCACCTACAAGAAGGGAAAACAAAAGTTGCTGAAACATGCAGTTAAAAAGAAAAAAGGTAAAGTTCAGATGGTACGCTTATTTCAACTGATTCATGCTCTCCATTTTGTTTACTGGCAAACACACAAGCGCATTCTGTGTTTTCTTGCATTTCTTCTATTCTTGCAAGTTAGCCTTCGTTTTCTTTGAAACACTACAAAGTAACTTCTATGACTGAAATACTGCTTCCTTTTCTGGGTTGTCCTTCTCACCACATATACAAAACCTTAACATACCTTAATTTTAGTGTTTAGTTACATGCTTAGACATGACATTTCAAGACCTGATACACCGCACAGAATGTGTAGGTTCTGAGAAATGAATCTTATGTCTTCGGTAAACTTCTTGAACTGCACGTCTATTACCTAGGGGGGTAAGTGAAGAGCTTTGCCTCACCTTGCTAACAAGGATGCTGACTTTATTGCCATTAGCATTGCACTTAACAGATGCAATGCCTCCAAGGCCAGGAAACAGCTCAGAGAAATTCTTGCTACTGCAATGCACTTTTGCCTCTCTGTGGAAAGGAATAAACTTTAATCATGTGGCGGCAAGCAACTGGCAACATACATCAGCCAAAACATTTTTCAAATTATTGGTAAGACTCCTATAAACAAACTGTTTCTACCTTATGACACCCCTGTCCCAGACTCCAGCTTCCTCTCCAGAGAATTGCTGTGACCTGACTTTTTTTTACTGCAATGCACTTTTGCCTCTCTGTGGAAAGGAATAAACTTTAATCATGTGGCGGCAAGCAACTGGCAACATACATCAGCCAAAACATTTTTCAAATTATTGGTAAGACTCCTATAAACAAACTGTTTCTACCTTATGACACCCCTGTCCCAGACTCCAGCTTCCTCTCCAGAGAATTGCTGTGACCTGACTTTTTTTCAGGAAGAAGTTAATGAGTCTTTCCTCAATGAATCAGCAAGAATAAACTTCAGTGCTCCTACAGGATTCTTAAAACAAAAATCCTACCAGAATTTTGAATGTAGAGTTCTGGTTTTCCTACATAAGTTTAACAGTACCATGAATGTTGAGTATCGCCCGTCACATAAAAGTTCTGTGTATGGAAAACATGCTGTGGAGCAGAAGTAAAGAAATGTCACTGGGGGGGGTGGTATTTATATTGTCTTTCTGGTCACTCTCCCTTTGTGAGTTCCAAAAGACTATCACTGACATACTAACACCCACACTCCCCACCCAAGCTCTTTTTATTATCTCAAAAGAATCTTACTGACAGTACAGATACAAACCCAGCGATCATTCAGCGACAAAGAGGACAAGCCTTATGAATCAAAGGAATGCAACAGAAGTGACAGTAATTTGCGATCCTATGAAAAAAGCCTTTGATTCTGGAAAACTTACATGTTTCAGCCTCTGATATATTCTAAGCCAACTATGCTTGCTTTGAAATTAAAGAGCTCTAGACTGTCATCCATTGAAAAGGGGTATTTTCATTACTAGCCACAAAAATTTAACATAGCATGTAGAAGTTTATCTACTTTTTCTCCACTGTCAAACATCATAATCCAATATTTGTGCTAGTTACAACCTGCCCAAATCCAAAAACCTTCAAATTGTGTCCTATGTGGAATTTGTGCCATCTCAACACAGGTAACGAGTTTCCAACTGGGTAACTAACTAGACTTTAGCATTCCCCTGGTGACAGTATGTAAGGAAGAACAGAGTCTGTTTCACTGGAGGTTTTTCAGGTTTTCAAAATGACATTTGTCATTAGCAGATGGCTTTTCGAAGTGAAAGTCATGTCAGGCATGTGTATTTTTCGTGCTACAGCTGTTTGTCAGCATGGGAACACACAGCAAAATTTGAACAAAGTCAAGTAAATTTCCCTCTTAACCTAAACGGGAGGAAGATCAGAGTGTCCACAATTCTAGGTTCACTTCCTCCATGGGTTCACTGAACCAAGTTTGTTGATTTATGAAGAGATAGGAGACCTAGCATTTTTTTCCTTTATTTCAACTCTTCTGAGATTAAGGTCTTGTTCATTTGCAGGAATATGTGACATCCTTGTCTTGATCTTCCATAGATTCTCCACCCACTTTCAAATGCACACAAATATCCCTCACAACATCCCCTTTAAAAACTTATGATGATGATGATGTTACTCATCCCATGATTTGTCTAATAATTCTGTGGCTCTTCCCTTGCTCTAGGGATAGGCCATCAGTTCATATAGCTACGTGTATTGCCTCAGATTCAGTATGGCTATCAGTTTTCATCACATCAAAAACGACTGAAGATGCCCCCCTCCCCTAAAATACGGAATCATAGATTTGTTTTGGTTGGAAAATACCTTTAAGATTGAGTGCAACTGTCAACTTAGTACTGACAAGTCTGCCCTAAACCTTGTCCCTGAGCACGACACCAACTCGCCTTTTAAATCCCTCCAGGGATAGCGACTCCACCACCTCCCTGGGCAGCTTGTTCCAATGCCTGACCACCCTTTCGGTGAAGAAGTTTTTCCTAATATCCAATCTAAACCTCCCCTGGCACAACCTTTACTCTCAATTATAAAACAATTTTTTTTAAAAGACTTATTAATACCTGCGAGAGAGATCAAAAATTTTAAAGTGAGCCAAATCAGTTCCCACAGCCAAGAAATTTCCGCAGACATCCAAGAGGCACGGATTCCCCTCTGCTTCAGAGAACACCAGCAGCTGTTTAACTGTGCCCTGGGAAGAAATGTGTGACACGAGGTTTGTGTGGTCATAGTGTAACCAGAAGGGACTTATTTTGTCACCAAGTTAAGTAACTAATTGGTGAACTCCTATGTTAGACAAATTGCTACCAGCAAAATGACAGAAATTACATGCACACAGTCTCCACAGATATAATCTCTGATTCAGGTTGAAAACTGGATGTATAGCCTCCAAAAAAGTAAAAATGCAGAGGCATCCTCCTGCAACAACTTCCTCCTCGATAACACAATTTTTTGCAAACTAAGAACGATACAAAAATACAGATCCCTGAAGGTCTTTTAATATAGAGCTGCAAAAATAAATATATTCATTCAATCAGTCCTCATTGTGATAAATCCCACCCATTCTTGAATACAATATTTATTTCTTAAATAAAATTATGTATCATAGAACTCTAATTAGATTTCCTCTTTTTGGTTCTCATGGCCTAGCAGAGGCTGCAAAGGTTAAGAAAAAGATTTTGCAGGAACACACAGAATGTGCAGACTTTTTTCATTATCTTACAAGAATATTCAGTATGTTCATATTCCTGTCAGTAATATACATATTCAACATGCATGAAATTTTGACCCTCTTCAAGTCTGACCCTTACAGAATTCTGTTTTCTTGTATAAGTACTTAATAATTACAGCGCAGCAGTGTTTAAAGTTACACAGCTTTTTAAAGAACACAAAATGTCAAATATTTTTAGTATCTCAGCAGGATAGATATCTTTTCTATGACAAAGGTAGAGTTAATAGATTTACAGAACATGAACTCAAGTTTTATGCTGTAACACCAATCTTTGAAAACAATAAGGCAGATCCATCGCTTCATGGTTTCATCAGCCCTTTACCTGCCAGGTGCGGACCTGGACTCGATACGGCTCAACAGTGTACAAATTTTCTCCATGCACAGACAGAACTGGGGAGTCACAAAGAAAAGAGCCTGAAACAATCACAATAAAGCCATCATTAAAATAAACAGAATTTTTTAAACGAAAGTAAAAAAAAAAAAGGAATTTTTACTTAAAGCCTTCCTTTTCCACTGTCTTGCACCAAATCCAGGTTTCAATCCATCGGCCTCCACTAATTCACAAACTCCCTGCTGTTGCAGCCTTCTTCCATTCTGACACTACAACCAAAAGCTGGGACT
>NW_010232855.1:0-7070 GCF_000690775.1 Eurypyga helias | reverse complement strand
GAGTTGATACAGGGAGTGAAAGAAAAAGACCAGTGCAACGTGAGGTTCCCTTAAGAGAATTCACTCTTTCCTTCGTTGAACTACAACTGAAGAGCGATAAAGGAATCTGTCAAAAGAGCACTGCAGACTGTTGCGACCTTGGTGGTAATAACACACTGATTCAGCATAGGAAAGTTATAAAATAAATGAGTAAATATAAACAAGATAATCCACTTCTTAGAAAACACTTGGTGATTCTTAAAAGACAAAGCCTAAACTCTCAAAGTTTTGGATGGGATTGATGGAATTCTGCAAAACCTGTTTCTCTGGGCAGAAATACTTCGGGAGAATAAATCATAGAAAAAAGCTAATTTACTTGACTTAGCTGTACACACAGCAATTTATGGAACAGATGTGCCTGACAGTTGGGACTAAAACCCACTCCTTCCAGTTCATAACCTTGACTGCACTTTCTCCCAAGCAAAACAGAAAAGCCTTCAATAGCCATTATCATGACCGATCTGTAGAAGGAAACTGGAGCTACGGCTATGAAAGTAGTAAAACAAACCTGTTCTTGATCAACTGTTGGAACGCTTTATTTAAAAGATAAAAAGAAACAGCTTTATTCTCCTACCATGTTTTGTGCAAGGCCCTACATGATATGCTAGCTCTGAGGATACCTTCCAAGTCTAGGTGTGACAGTCAGGTATACATCTCATCTGTGGGAAACAGCAGTAAGATGTTTGGTTTTGTCAAGACCAGTCACACACTCGGATGCCTTAGGAACCCTATGAATGAAGCACATTTAGTCTTTAGGTACATCCAGGATTGGGTAGTAGCTGAAGAGAGGTTAAGAGGATATGTATTTAATTCATGGCTAGAGATGCACATTACCTTTGGGTTTACCTCTCCTGCTGCACTGCTACTCAGATGCAGGAATACAAACATATTCTGAGGTTAATCCACACATTATATCCCAGCATACTCAGTGAATAAAGCATAGATGTAGTAGCTGGCATTTAAGTTCTGGTTGTGTTGATGATTTTTATACCCTAATCTTTCTGTTCTGCAAAATGGGAATATAAAGTCTAACTATATTAATAATAGTTTTCATTTTGCATTTATGATTACAGTCCACCAGCTATTATGAATGAAGAGAACCATTTCAACTGTGACCACTGTTCTAAGTCCTACCTGCACTTCTGAAGGTGTCTCCTGAGCACTCAAAGACAGTAACCTGCTTCCCATTCCAGAACACTACAGCATCCTAAAACAATCAAAACAGCAAAAGAATACATAAATTCAGTTTCTTTTGCAATCATACAGGAATTCATGAAATAACACAGCAAGTCCTTCCACACAATAGTCACCATTTACTAGTTCCCCTGTACATTGGGTTGGAAGGCTTTTGGTAACCCAGAGGTTCTCTGGTCAGCACCTAGACAATTACTGAGTCACTGTGCTATCTGAAAAACCAGCCCCACCACAGCATCATTGCTACCATCATAACAATACTTCCATTACACAACAAATTGAATATCAAAGAAGGGTTATATTAAAAGACTTAGAAAGCTTGGTCTCCTAAACACGCAAAGGATCAAGCAAATAAATGAAAAAACCCCAAGCAATTAACCTTAGTAGCGAAGACTCCGTTAACATTCATATCAACACGAAGACTGTATGTGGCTCCTGTGCTGAAGACGGTCACATTAAACAGGTTGGGAGACACCTGTACAACGGCCACTTGCTGATGAAAATGAGAAGACATGGCCTGTTCACTGAGGATCACCACAGAGCTGATGATGTTCACCGCCAGCAGGTTTTTTCGGGAGCCCCACTGCACACAATGGGGGAAAAAAAAAAAAAAAAAGAATAACGCACACCACACGATTTCATCCAAGATCTTGAACAGTCACAGCAATGTCCCAAGACAGATGACAAGGGGTAGGATAGAATGAACATTTTTATACATAAACCAAGCCCTAGTATCTAAATACAACTATAGTCAATAACTAAGAATCATTGCAGATTGAAACTATTATGCTTGTTACACAGCTAACTCAGACTCACTTAGCCTAAGTGGAAGAGCTGGGTCTTGAATTACAACCACTTTTCTTTCCTAAGGTATTATTGAACCACCTTACACTTACTGTTGCAAGACAGCATCACATATTTAAAGGACTTAATAATGCTGTGACCTGTAAAACAAAGTTGGACGCAGTTTACTTTGATGACCATCTTCTTTTCTGCAGTGTTGACAGCCCTTTCAGGTAATATAGTTCAAATTCCCTAGCAAAGAGTGCTAAATCACATGCATAAATAAAACATCCAAAAGTACACTTCTCCCCTTCTGGAATAATCTCCACGTTCCAGCTGACTCTTTTTCAATGACTTCTATGAAGGTTATCTTTCCCTCCTTTTAAGATAAGAAAAATAGAGCAATTCTAAAACTGAAAATACCTTACCAAATTCAATGGAGAAAGATAACTTGTGTCCAAGATGGCTTGCAAAGACACAGGTTTAAGTATGTAGCTGATGAATTCTATTATTAGAATGCTTCCCTCAAAGTTATTTGAAGTTTCATATGAGTTTCCTGACATCCTGATATTTCTGTGGCTATGCCTTTCAAACAACACTGACTTAACTAGTTGTGTTTGCAAATGTAAACAGCTGTGCTTGCAAATAATTTCATTTTATTCAAGAGCATGATCTGAAAAAATAAAAGCATTTTGTACAGTTTGTTTAGGGTTCTCTTGTTAATGGCACTTAGTTACAATTAACTAGATACTGTGCTGCACAACAGATAAGCTAGAGCACACTCCCCAACCACCTCTTTTTCGAAGCCACCCTATCAGGTCGAAAAGAGACAAGGTTGGCGAGGAGTCAGACTAAGTTATTACTGCCCTTTAACCTCACCATGGCGTCTGGCTTTCTACTCTGTTTTTCACAGTAATGGAGGAAGAGGCTTTTATAGGAATTACCAAAAGACTTCACATGTAACTATTTTTTAAATCTTTTATAAAATATTTTTATGAATGCAGGGGTTACAATAAAAAATAATCAGAGTTTCCATAATTAAAGACACCTTTATAACATGAGATAAAAATGCAGTGATTGTTGACAATTGTTTGGCAATGCTTTTGTTTATCCTAACAAATATTGGGAACAAGGTGCTATTTCTGGACAGTGCTCCATATCCTGTTATCTGGAAAACCTTTGAATGGTCAAGCTGACACAAACACCTATACCTCTTCCCCTCCCTCAACTTACTAGCAGATGTATGATATACTAATGGCACACACTATTTCCTATATCCTGGACCTTTTGTTACTGAAGCATCTTAACAAAAGATTTGGGTTCTCGCATGTAACAACAGTACTTATGTTTTAATTTTCTAAGTAGGACTCTGATACAGACTCTTGCTATATGCCAACCCAGAGCAAGCAAATGCCATTGCTTTTTATGTACTTTCCATTCTTATGTGAAACCAGAATAAAAGAAAACATAAAATTACTTTCTCTTGAAAGGCACCAGATATATAAAAAAATAATGGGTATTAATCTCACAGATTAAGCACAGCAAAAGAAAAACCTAAATTGTAACAGAAACTCAAAAAAAAAAAAAAAGGGAAAAAAATTATAATAGGGTACAACAAAGAAACCAAAAATACTGGAGAACCTAAAAGCCCAAGCTGTGCCTTTCAGCAAAATGGCAAAAAAGTGCTCAAAAAATGTTTGCTAATGTAAAACTTTTTTAATTTAAACTTACAATTGTAACACTCATCATTTCTCTTTTGCATATATCAAAACACTGGTAAATATAGAATGAAAGTGTTTAAGCTTACTGTGACAAATGAAAATATTTCAAGTAAATAAAAATGCTGCACCCTGACGCTTAACAGGCAATGGCTTAAAAAAATATATATATAATGCTATGTATTGTTGTAAGCTTCAGCATTAAAAATACAGCAGTAGAAATGTTTTAAGGCATTGGTTTTACAAATTTGTAAGACAAAACTTATCATCCACATTTAGTCTGACACGGCCGTACATAAAAAAATTATCTGGCAAACAAGAAACATTTTCTGACAAAAAAGCAGCTGAAAACATAATTCTGTGTGTAAAAGTACACCATTCCCTTCTAGATGGCACATCTTCTCACCAAATAACATTTGGTTGTAAATTCATCTTTTTATTTTTGCAACCACCAATAAGAGCAAACTTTCTCAACAAAGCAACTAAAAAGAAGAAACTTACCTACAAATGAAATCATGCATTTACTCAGATTTTGCTTTCTATTTTAATAAATTTACGTAAATTTGACATTTCTGACAATCTGACTTTTCCAGAAAATAATTTCAGAGTTCTGAATCCAAAGGGTTTGCCAATGAGACATATAACAGTCAGATGTTTGGATTTAAGGATGCCATGACCGCTAATTCTCCCAGACAGACAGAAGTATTTGCATTTCAGTGTGTTACCTTGCTGAGCACTTCCACCTTGCCTGTAACAGAATAGCTCCAAACAGGTAATATTCCTGCCCATTTCAATTTCAAAAGTTACTTGATCCTGATGGTTTTTCCTTCATCTTCAGAAGGAGGACAAGCCTCTGCTGGTGCACATATCTGTATGACAGCAATCATATTCACTTGTTTCATGACGATCATCTGAACCATCTGATGTTTGTGAAGTCCTGCTAAAGTGCAAGAAGACTCCTTCCTTTCTTACCTTTATCTGAGTGACATTCCCTTCAAGTTCTGTAGGTGCCTGGAGCTTCCACTTCTCTTTGCCCTCCAAAGCCCGTATGCTCTGATCGGATCCTGCGGCTTTCCTCCACATAGCTATTCTCCCTTTGTTAGTACCAGCTGCTAAGAGACCTGCCATTCACAAAGTTTTTAGGCATTTCACATCAAACTTCAGAAAAAAACCCTACTTTATATAAAATAACAGGTAGCCTAGCTCTGGCTCCAATGTGCCTTTTTCTGGCAGCATCCATTTCTCTTCCTCCCTGCAAACCAGCATCCTAGACCTGAACTGGAGACACATTTTGGGGAAACAATGGGAGAAGTTTCACATGGCAAGGCCCATTTTCTAAGCTACCAGGTGAAGTTATCTTTCAGATGTATCAGACAATGTTTTAATTTTAACCCCTTATTTTTGAATAGCTGGGTTTGTAGTCACCAAAATCACCAAATGAAAATGGGCAAATCACCAATGAACCATTCTAGCAGACAGTAGCTATGCCTACACTGGCAAACAAGGCGATGCGTAGGAGCAACTCTGTAGAAAACATCAGTTTTAAGGACCTGGCATCCATGCTATACATGTTTGGTGAGTTCTATTTTGCATTAACTTTAGTGTGGGCTTTTGGACTGAATGCCCATGACATGTTGGAGTCCATCAGATGTACTCCAGGAGCACTTGTACCAATTCAGTGTCATCAAAGGGAATCCAGCTTGTGTGCCAGTAGACAACGCCACACTGAGACAAACTGTGGGGAGTATCGAGTGATGTCTTTGTACCTTCAAAAGCACACTCCTGATCTGAACTGAGACATTTCTGCATCACATGCTGTTACTGAAACCCTCAGTAACAAGACAAACATACTGAAGTGACTACAGGGCACTGAAGGCTGAGATTTGAAAAGGTTTAGGATCCAGAGATCAAAGCTGTCACGTTATTTCTCACCTTTAGCACTGCAGTAAGAAATACAATTAATACATTCTCCACCCTCAAAGCCAAATTGCACATCTGGGGACAGTACATAGTTCTCGTCTCGGTCCAAATCCCAGAACCTAAGGTACACAAAGCCAGAGTGTTAACAATGCTCTTCCTTCCAGGTGTCTTGCTAAACACAGTCAATAGGATGCTGTAACATGGCATTAATTCTCTATTTCCATAATGCCCAGATAATTCAACTTTTATAATTAAATTGCCAGCAGCTGCCTCTGGAATGTGAATTTCTTAACAATCTCCTTCCTTTTCCTTCGACTTTCTGCAGCATGTTCTGTGACATTCTCCTATGAAGAAAGGAGTCAGAAGCAAACCCAGCTTTAAGAAAAAAAGAAAAGTGAGGCCTAGTTGCAATTTTCCTCCTCCCTACTTATGCTTCCTCCTCTATTTTAAGAATATTTCTTGGTTAACCAGTAGTTCTTTGGATTCCACATTTATTTTCTAGAACTAAATATTGTCAGCAAACACATCCCTTCTTGATACCTAGCCTTTATCAGTATCTCACAAAATTAACAGATAATTTTGTCTGACAGTAGCAGACAGAGGCTCAAGAAATTAACTGATGTTAATGGAACACCCCCACCCCAAAAAATAGTTAGAGGAAACAGAGCAAGTCATAGCAAACACAGGAAAGAAAATATTTAATTATTTTTTTAAAAATATGCAAAAATAAAAACTACAGAACATGGTAATATAGCAGCATGGCAGAATAATGTACTTAGTTTAAAGAATGAGGCTAGAAGTAACCAAAAATAATTGTCATATATCACAGTACCAGAAACATCCTGAAAAGCAAGCCCTTTTTTTTTTTCTGTTGCTGATGCTACGACTATTGTAAGAGTCAGACAATAACAATGGAAAGAACAGCAAAGGGGCTATCTTTTTCATGCAAGAAAACCCAAACGCATACGTTTTCTGAAGAAATCATAACAGCACTCAAGAAAAGAATAGATTTGAGTAGTACTGCCTGACAAAATAAAACAACTAGAGAGAAAAACAGATATATAGAATTAGTTTTTGTCCTCAAGGAAACAGATCTTTTAATTTCATTTCTCTATTTATTTTGAGAAACAAAATTAGAAAATATTGAGAGCTTTTTCATTATTGGGGGAAAAACCCAAAGCAGTTCAGTAAAATATTCAGTGCACTGCAGGCCATAAGCCTTTCAGCTGGCACTTCTCAGGGGCAGCCAGAACAGCTTTAAAACAGGATTCTTACCTGACGACCGTCTCGCCTAGTGCTGTAACAATAAGGCTATGGTCTATTAAAATGATGTCTGCAGAATGTCCTATCTTCCCACTCAACTTCACCTGTTAACCATAAGGAAATAAATAAAAAGGACTTTTTACAAGAGCCTGT
>NW_010232854.1:4022-22339 GCF_000690775.1 Eurypyga helias | reverse complement strand
GCTCCCGCCAAGGCAGCCCGCGGAGGGCAGGGCGCTGGGGTGGCCTCCACACGGGCCGGTGACCTCCACACGGGCCACGCACAAAGAGCCAGCGGCCCGTCTCTTCAGCTGACTTGCCGTGAACACGGGCGAGCGCCGTCTTCGCGAAAAACACAGCTCTAAAACCCTTGTGTTGCCATAAAGGTGGAGCACGACCTTCCAAAGGCAGCAGCAGCCTTTGCAACAGCCGATGAGGGTGAGTGGGGTTCCACATCTGCAGATGACACTGGTCACTGATGGCATTGCCCTTACAGGCTCAACTGGGCTCAGCCTTTGCCTCCTCATCCCATTTGTGCGACCGGCATCCACACTGAAGCCTTCCTTCCGTCTAGACCCACGCCTGTTAAAATGAACAGGCAAGCCGATCGTGCTGAAGACTCGTGCTGTGAATCATACGTAATAAAGAAGTAATCATTTCTTGTCCAAGTGAAAACTGGATGCTACTTTACCTTAGTGTAATCTAATGACGCCTCCCAAACTTACTCTTTGATGGAAAAGAACGTGTCTGAAACCTCAGAAAGCTTTCTGCAATAAAATGATAAACACACAGCCAATGGCTCAAAGGTTTGACTTCAGACAAGTGAGATCAAAATTAAGATCTCATTAGAAAGCAGGTCTTAGTCAGGACCCATGGAAAGGATCCAAGCAAAACAGTTAAAAAAATAATGTAACAGCAGTGGGATGTAAAAAAGATAGAGAAATAAATTACAGAAGTTTTATATTTCTATCTAAAGACCAATTACAGGTCATTTGCCAACTTATGTGGATTATCTCCTCACCTGTAATGATGCAGGTCTTTTGAAAATCACTAATAGCCAAATCCATCCAGTGATGATAGAAACACAGTACACACTTTTCAAGAAGAGACCAGCTAGAAACTACAGGCAGATGATAACTTTTGGGTTGAAAGCTTATCAAACCCTTCACAGATGACAACACTGTTGAGTCTGCCTGCCCAGTAGTTAGCTTTATCTCAAGTCCAGAGTGCCTCAAGCTCCATCAGTAGTTTTGCATCAAACCTGAGTCTCCTCAGAAGTCTCTGGGCAGCATTTTGTGTCAGGTAATGCTATGGCTCAGTCACAAGTCAGCTAGCTTAGTATTCCTTTTTTCACCTGTAAGGACTAAGCATTATTTCCATGTCTATCCTAGAACAGAAGAAACAAAGAGTGTAGGTGGTGATAAAGCGAGCCTAAAAATTGTTAGTGACTTGGTTCATGAGTTTATCTGATACTCTCCTTGAGTCAGACAGCTGGATGAAATGGAACATGACTGTTTGTGTACATTCTCATGCATACACAGCAGCCACTTCAGTCTTACAAAGTTATTTTTATTTAGCAATTACATCTTCAACAGTTAGTCCATTATTAAGGTTTTTCTTAAATAAAAAAATCTACTTCCCATAAAAAAAGCTGTAATTGACAAAAGTCACTTTTTCTTTTCTTTCACCTCATTTTCTGACATGATGTAGAAGGAACAGCACGCTTAGAAGAGCCAGATTCTTCCTCACTTTCATGGGGACGCTTTCTCGTTGTGGTTGGCTACGACAAAGACACAGCAGGATGGCTACATGAAACCAGGTAAGACAGAGCCCAACTGTTCTGCTTCCTACAGAATTACGGACGTTGGATAAAGTCTCCTTTCTGTGACCAGAAGAGCAGCATGACTTAACAAATGTTTCTCTACCAAGAGAGAAATAACTCTATCTAATTATATTTGATAATTATCTAATTATATTTGATCCTTCTCATATAAGACACTGCCCCTAGCTTTATCTTCCACTACTGCTTAAAATTCTAATTAGCACCTGGTAGTGAAAGTCACAATACCATTCTAAACTTTCACTAACAGGAGAATTTTTCCTTGAATACTAAACATTCGTGACTTGAATCCATTAAAATACACACGTTCAACAATTTAATTCTAAATATATGAATAAAGCTTTAAAGCCCAGGAGACTGTTTCTATAAATTTTAACAAAGTGCCTTGCCAAAGCACAGAGGTCTGTTGCTCCTATTCAGAAAGCAGAGATAATTAACAGACTGCTACGTACAGCCAAAATGCACATTAACTTCTCAAAATTAAGTGATTTTATTATTATGGATTACTTTGAAATCTAATTTTTCTATGCATCAAGTATTAATCTGTAAAGCATCTGTTACACATACCATTTTTGATGTTTGGGGTGGATTCATATTGGCACCACTTGTCCTAGCAAGGAGCTGTTGAAATGTACTCTTCATATCCTCATCCTGTAAAAAAAAAAAGTAATTCTAAGTAGTATATGGAAAATTTAAGGGAAAAGCCTAAATACTGGCTAATGAAATCAGCAATTAAAGAATGAATGATAAAAGGAGGTTCCCCCACTTTCCCCTAAATAAACACCTTCCTAACATGGCTTCATCAAGGGCAAGTCTTGCCTGATCACCTAGTGCCCTCTGTGATGGAGTGACCACACCAGTGGACAAGGGAAGAGCTACGGATGCCGTCTGTCTAGACTTCTGTAAGGCCTTTGACATGGTCTTCCACAACATGCTTCTCTCTAAATTGGAGAGACATGGATTTGACAGATAACTATTTGATGGATGAGGAATTGGCTGGATGGTCACATCCAGAGGGTGGTGGTCAATGGCTCGATATCTGGATGGAGATCAGTGACAAACTGTGTCCCTCAGAAGTTCAAACTGGGACCAGCACTGTTTGCTGTCTTCATCAACGACATGGACGGTGGGGAAGGGTGCACCCTCAGCAAGTTTGCCGATGACACCCAGCTGTGTGGGGCGGTGACATGCTGGAGGGAAGGGACCTTGACAGGCTGGAGAGGTGGGCCTGTGCAAACCTCATGAGGTTCAACAAGGCCAAGTGCAAGGTCCTGCACCTGGGTCGGGGAAGCCCCTGGTATCAATACAGGCTGGGCAGAGAATGGACTGAGAGCAGCCCTGAGGAGAAGGACTTGGGGGTAATGGTGGATGAAAAACTGGACATGAGCCAGCAGTGTGTGCTAGCAGCCCAGAAAGCCAATCATATCCTGGGCTGTATCCAGAGCAGTGTGACCAGCAGGTCGAGAGAGGCGATTCTCCCCCTCTGCTCCACTCTGCAGAGAGCCCACCTGGAGTGCTGCATCCAGTTCTGGTGTCCTCCTCACAGGAAAGACATGGACCTGTTGGAGCAGGTCTGGAGGGGGGCCATGAAGATGCTCAGAGGGCTGGAACACCTCTCCTATGAAGGCTGAGAGAACTGTTCAGCCTGGAGAAGCGAAGGCTCTGAGGAGACCTTATTTCAGCCTTTCAGTGCTTCTGGGGAGCTTATAAGAAAGATGGGGCTGACTTGTAATAGAGCCTGTAGCAACAGAACAAGGGATAATGGGTTTGAACTAAAAGAGGGTAGATTCAGACCAGCTTTAAGGAAGAAATTTTTTTACTATGAGGGTGGTGAAACATAAGAACAGGTTGCCCAGAGCAGTGGTAGATGTCCCATCTCTGGAAGTGTCCAAAGTCAGGTTGGACGGAGCTCTGAGCAACTTCATCTAGTGAAAGATAGCCCTGCTCATTGAGAAGGGGTGGACTAGATGACTTTTAAAGGTCCCCTCCAACCCAAACTATTCTATGATTCTGATATGCCCCACAGTAGAATTTTGAGCAGGTGGTTCATGTACAGTGCTGGTAAGAAAAAATAGTTCTGTTTTATTCCACAAAGAAACAGTTGCCTCTCAAGAACTACTTAACTTACACTAAACTTGCAGTATCATTCAACGAAGTTGAACATTGAAAGAACAGAACATACAGACTAGGAGTTTGTGCAGGAAATTCATTAGTTAGCCTTATCAGAAGAGGCCTCATCAGGACTTGGGGCCTGCTTTCACCAAAACAGTGTTAATCACTCTTCAAAACCAAGTATTTTCCTTATAGTCTTACATTCTTTTCTCATAACAACTTCCCCTTCTAACAGCGTATTTTCGTTACCACTAGCTCAGCCTCATCATATCCCAAATCGGGTAGTTTTCATTACCATCCCCACCCCTCCAAAGCAAACCTGTTGTACACAGTAGGTAAAGAAAAACCCATATTCTACCACCTAAACCCACACACCAAACTTTCAAACCAAATGTTACCTCAAAAAGCATCCCACAGTTATCCTTAATCTAATTAAGTCCGTAGAACATATTAAAGGTTGGAAATGGAAACATTTGGAAAGCAAATATTCAGAATTTGGGCAAGCATTACCCTGAAGTTTCCCTTTTGAAAACCCAAATTATTATTACCAAAAACTATATTCTTCATAGAGCACTCACATCCCTATGAAGTTGTCTGGATAGCACGGGTCCTTCTCTATTTACTCCAAGTGGTCAGCCAGAAGCTGCCATTAGTGGAGGGAGTGTCTGGGGGAGATGCTCTGCGAGGGAAGTGGGCTTGTTAGTCTCAACTGCGCACGAACAGGCCTGGCTGCAGAAGCATTAAGAGGAGGGAAGGGCAGCACAGATGATTTGTTAAGAGAAGCTAGATTAGCAGAAAGTAGGGCATGTTTCAAGAGAAAAAGCTAGCATTCTGGTTCAGCTGCCAGCGACCGGTATACGCTCTTGGTATATGCTGAGCAACCTCAGGGAACAGGAAATCAGCGCAAACAAGATGTTTAGTTGACAAAGTGTATTCCCTGTTTTAAAAAGAAAAGCTCATTCTCTCATTTTCAGCAATTTCTCCTACAATAACGTCATTAGAACAGGTTGCTAGGGATTACCTGCAAACCCTAAATCAGACTTCCAAAACCTGAAATCAGGTCATTAAACCTCTCCCAGGACTAAACAAAGTATGCTGCTGACAGTGGTTTCACAGAGATCTTTTCCTTCAGCTGAGCTTTGAACAGGGACTGTGTGTTCTCCAACTGAACGCATCTAGAACCAAAACCAGACGTTTATTCTAAACAACTGACAGGAGCTAACAGGCTGGACAATCTTGTTCCTTTATCACAGCAAAAACTGGGAGACTCAAAGAGAAGCAAACAGGACATTCACTGCTACAGGCAGTTAGAAATAAGGATCGTTGAGCCCCTAACGATTTCAGATGTTTTACCTGGGGGGTTTGGATGAAGGCAAGAGAGGAGGTTCTTTTTCTAAGCTATGGAGTATTGCAGTATCTCCTTTTCTCGTTTAAAGATGTTCTTAAGCGCTACAAAAAGGGTTTGATGTGAACATCCACTTTATTTTATACAGAACTGGGAATTCTCTTTCTAAGTCTCACCTGTTTTTGACTGTAGCTACATTTGAGTTGACAGTAAGAGAACATAAATATTTTTATTTATATAACAAACATCTGAGGGTTTTTTCAGCATGCAGCCAAACTAATCTTGTCCCATTCAAAAGATCCCAATAAAGTTTTCAGAGGCTCAAAGCAGCAACTGTTTATATGCCTTTGAAAATTTGTTTATTAAGTACCTAGTAAATACAGGTAAGACTTCTCCACTGAGTAGTACTTAGGTTTAAGCAGCCCACTGAGTTTTAAAGTTCCAGATTCAATCAAAGAATAGAATAAACAGCACAGATATTTAAAACACTAATTTGAAAACAATACTGGTTTAAATAAAGCTGTAGAAATTAAGTTTTGTTTGGAGAACATGCTTGCTTTTAACATCTGAAAAATTCCCCAGTGGACCCAAAATCCTTAGAGGGCTAACAGGCATTAGCTGTGCGCAGGAAGTATGCGGCTGTTAGGGTTGTTTCCATACTAACTTTTAAAGACAATACTTACAGACAACACAAGAGGGAGTGGGGAGCCAGTAACTCCTTCTCACTACTCACAGTAACAGGACTCAAGGAGCTCTTTTGGTGGTAGTATTCAACGTGTGTGATATCTAGAACTGAACATATTGGATGTTGGCCTTCCGATAAGTGTACATCACCTATAAACAACTGATAGTCTTAGCAACAGCCCATGAAGGGAAACAGTTAAAGAAAGGCATCTGAATGCCAGACGACATTTGGATTTGTAGGTATGATGTGTTCTGAAACTTTTTGTCCTGCCTTCAAAATTAAACATAACAGTAAGAGAGATGTCCCTAAAGGGAATGTGTAATCAAGATGCTATCAACTTGAGTTTACATATTGAAATACAACAGTGATTTATTTGGACAAGCTAAGAATTTTACATATATTTCCCCTTTCCCATTATGCACACCAACAACTCTTGAAATCAGTGTAGCATGGTTTATCAATAACATTTCCTGCTCAGAACTGTAATCTAAATTTAAGAATCTACATCCATTTAACTCACTGTAGAAGTTACACACTATGCCAGGAAGAATTTTCTGATGTCCGGCAATATAATTAGGACAAGTTAATGACTTAGAAACAGTCATCCAAATGCATTTTCTGTCTCAGAAAGCTGCCAGCTGTTGAGCACTGAGTGATACTCCCTTGCTTCTATCTGTTTCTTATGCTCCTTACCTAAGCATCTGAAAGCAGACACTGCTGCCAGTGGGGGAATGTGAAGAGCATTATGCTCAGAATGAGTAACTAGAACCTGCTGTGTGGCTCAGAGGTGGTCTGGGTGACTTAATTCAGCCTCCTTGAGCAAAAATATCCAGGAAAGCTCACAGGCCCAGTGGTCACCTCTGGAGTACCAAAATTTATAGAAGACCACCTAAAGACTACCTCTTATGAACCTAACTAGACTGCAATGGGAGGCAGGGAAACCATCACCTCCTACTCAGAGGGTTCCCAACCAGTGACACTTACTCATATTCATCATAGTAAGAATACAGTAGTCCTAGACACTTGCCAGAAAAACTGCTGGATTCTGCACTGCCTGCTGACACAAACAAGATGAGGAAGTGGGACTCTGAGGAGGTCCATCCTGTCAGAACCACAATCAAGCTTGGTCTCTAAAAAGCACATCTTGATTCTCAGATGTTAACGAGTTCTGAGAAAAGGTGGCTCAGAAAGCATGCAGAAGCTGCTGGTTGTATTGAAAGAAGGTATTCAGCAGAATACTCCATGGGTTTTTTTGCGGTCCTCTCTGTAAAAATTTGAAAGCACAGACTAGCTACAGATGCAGACTGGGCTTTATTTTCTAAGAAAAAAATCTCAGATATCCAGGATTTCCCATTAAATTCAGAGCAAGCCATGGAGGCATACCAAGGGTGTTGAAGCAGGACCAGAGTATGGAGAGGAGAAGCTTAGTACCGGTATCCTTCAACAAAAGTTAAGACAGAGAGACCTGTCAACCTCTGCTGCTGAGCTGGCACCACACCTTCCAGCAGAAGCCAACTGGCTGGTGGGAAAGAATCAGTGACAGAAAAGCTGGCATTAAATAGAGCAACAGACATGAAACTTGGTGGATGGCACGGCACAGAAGTAGACAGAATGGTACCTATCACTTGTGCTCAGCCACCAATAACCAACAGTGTTGACCCAGGCAGGTATTTGCAAGCTCTACCTTTTCCAAGTCTTCCTGAGCAGAGACCATGAGGACCTCGTTGTTGGTATTTACCACTGAAGTCTGATTCTCTTAACATCAAGTTAAGGGAATTTTCATCTTTCTCCCACAAGGAAAACAGCTGTTTTGATGGAAAGGCCAGAGAGAGGACTGCAGGAGTCCTGACACACTACTTAGCTAAAGGTGATAGGCTGGAACAGGACGTAGTTTAGCTTGACTCTTCAGTACTCTACAATGCCTTTAAAACATGGTCTAGTGTCAGACATCCGTGGGATAACCACAGAACAGTGAACACAAACTGTGAAACGCCTTTTTCCAGCTGGATGAATGATGGGATCCGAGTCCTTCTCCCTTACCTGAATACAGGTTACTGAAGATGCATCAGCTATGAGATACTGCAGATTTTGCCTGAGAAGGACCCAAGCTGCTTTGAGCCGCCTTCCTTATATGACGATGTAATAAAGACCATGAGATCAAGAGGACAAAAGCTCTCCTATACAAGTTCTTACAGCTGTTGCCAAGGGACTCGGCAGAGTTAGCAATAAGACACGTTCTGGCTGCATCAGGAGGTAACCAGATTGGTCTGGGCTGAGAAATGCCCTCAGCCTGTGCAGAAAGGGCATACAAAGTCATGTGAGCTGCAGTGCTGTTAGACAATTAAGCCACAGAGACGATGCATTATCCAGATAATAAAGAAAAAAGGCAATAGACATAAAACTAAGGACAGTGTGGCCACTCCGGAGAAGAGAGGAAGAAGTTACCGATTCCATTTTTCTCTCTGGCAGAAGTGTGTGTGATGGGGCAAGGTAAAACCTACATACAGAGACTTCATGACAAGGTAGAGGCCAAAAGAGGAGTCAAATTATAAGGGAAATCAAGCAAAGATGTGTTTAGGGTGGGAAAAGGCACTGAACAGCATCAGGCTACAAACAGCAGCAACAACAGTTGAAAAGGACCATGGAACTGAAGGACCAAGAAAGCACACCGTGCTGTAAAAGCAGCAATAGGAAGGCGTAAGAGCTAATGGAGGCTTTGTCAGGGACCAATAAAATAAAACACACTGAAAATCTACAGGGTGTCTAGGTGCCATTGCAAGAGGAAAAAACAAAGGGAACAGGAAAAGAACATCTGTGTGCTGCAGAGACAGCATTTGCTTGTTGGGAGAGCGAAGAAGCAGCTGCAAGAAAGAGAAGGCTTCATCCCACAAAGGCTTTGGCATACAACAAAGTGCTGCAAGATCATCTTGCTTCCAACAGAGAGACATGGAAGCAGGCTGTTCAAGATGCTCACTCTGGTTTAGAGTTGTCCAACAGGAAACTGGTGCCTACAGTATCCGGACTAACATCATCCTACGGGTTGGGATCTGATGGCTCACCTTGACAATGCCAGTAAAACAAACAAATAATTCCTAAATATATGGCCTTTTTTTTCCTCTCTTCTCTTTCCATAAGCAGGCAGCAGGATCTCTCCAGTTGCAGCCAGCAGAAACTGTACAGCCAGCTGGTAGGCAGCAGCACGTGCCCATAAGAAGCACCAAATGACAGTTGCTTTTCTGCTGGCCACTGTCAGAGACAGCCTATGGGCAGGCAGAATTAAGCTCTGACTTAAGATAACAGTTGTTACTCCCATGAAGCTAAAGAATTTAAGCTCTGGTGTCCCTTTTATGGTATTCCCAACAGAGGCAGAATCAGGCAGGCATTACATCTCTGGTGACCAGAGTACTCAGTGTTCCCCTGGTTCCTTGCTGAAGCAAATTACACTGTATGAACAAAACCTCATAACATTCAGGCTACTGGACTGCCTTTGAATTTACATCAAGCAGCTTTCCCAGAACAACCCAGGCCTTGCTGTATTTAAGACTCAATTCCTACCTGAAGCCAAGGATGCTCTAAGGCTTCCTCTGTTGTAAGACGTTTGCTTGGATCCACTACTAACAGCTTCTTCACAAGATCCAGAGCTAAGATAATAAAAAAGTTGGTTGGCATACGATCAAGAAATTATTACCTGAAAATAAGTTCTACATTATGCACACACCAAACCTACGTGCAACGATGTGTCTTATCACACTTCAGAACAATGCCTAGAGATACCTCCTGGGCAGATCACTTTTCTTTTTCTGTGCATAGGGAGGGCTGCAGACAAACCATTTTTCCCTCCTATGCACAATTCAACACTATTCAGTATACCTAAAGTACCAGTAGATAGAAGGAGCACGTCCACAATTTATGTTCTGAGCATGTGCAGGAAGCTCAGCACTTTTCTAAAAGCTTCAGTATTACTGTGGACAAGCAAAGACAGGTTAGTTTAGTTTCTGGTTTACAGTGTCTTGGAAAGCAGATTATCTGCCTGGGAAGATGGGAAAGAAGAGACAAGACATACATGTGTGCTCAACATAATCATATAGACCTTATTTTCTTAGGAAACTGCTTAATAGGAACTGTGAAAAATATGGCAGGTATGTAATATTTTATGACTCCAAATCTCCCATGAAGGAATTTGGCAAGATTTACTTTTCATTGTATCCGATTATTCTGTTATACATAATTAGGACTATGTTCGACCTTAACATAATTTCCATTCTCATATGTCTTATTATTGAATAAGCTTCAAATAATTCAGGAAATAGTTATATTTGGTAAGTTTATTAGAAAAAGAATGATCACATCATTTATTAGAAACTCCTCTGCACATACAAGGGAGTATCCAAGGCAAATACTACAATTATTTTGAGCATACAAAATGTCCTGAAGAAAAGCACGGAGACAGGAACTATCATTTTAATTTGCTATGCAAAAACTCAATTAGTTTTGCAGACTACTTAGCTTAGAGTGGGGCAAACTTAATAGAACTTCTTCCTGATACCCAATCTAAATCTCCTCACTTTCAATTTAAACCCATTACCCCTTGTCCTGTCACTACAGGCCCTTGTAAAAAGTCCCCCCCAGCTTCCTTGTAGCCCCTTCAGGCACTGGAAGGTGCTATAAGGTCTCCCCGGAGCCTTCTCTTCTCCAGGCTGAACCCCCCAACTCTCCCAGCCTGTCCCCATAGCAGAGGGGCTCCAGCCCTCGGAGCATCTTCGTGGCCTCCTCTGGACTTGAACCAACTAGTTGATATCCTTGGATATCTCTTAGAATTCTCACTCATATCTTAAATTCCTGTCATTTTTGGTTCAACACTTGAAGAATCTTTGAGCAAGGCAAAGATTGTTAGACCAGCTTGATACAGTTAGAAGAAAAAGCGAGAACAGGAAAAATAGACACATGTGCCCACAAATGCTATACTTCTGTCGTTAATAAATGTAAATATTACTGAAAAATCTCTTAAAAAAAAAATGTATCTGCTCTTTCTAATGCTTCACTTTGAACTTAAAAAAAATCAAAAAAATTTTTAAAAGACTACTTTAAAAACTAAACATATCAACATGCAATGTGCCATACAGCTGAAAGGAAGTTAAGGGAAAAACAAAAACTACAAGGAAAGAGCCGATATTCTGCTACCCACTGCAATGGGGTCATACCCAGGTCTGACACATGCTTCCATTCTTTTGCAATGAACGTGTATTCTCCACGAGTGATTTGGTCTTTCAGAGATAGTTGAGTGTTTTGCTCATTAAATGGTGGATATCCACACAAGCTATACAAAGGAAGAAAACAAGTTAAATAACACAGATTCTGTCATAGCGAATGAAACACTGAAGTCACACATCATGGCATTTTTTGCACGTATATAGTTTTAAACTCGTTTTCACTTCCTAATCAAGACACTGAAATTGCCAAGTCTCGAGCCATGTATGTCAGCGACTGCCCAGTGAAGGTAGCAGCTACACAATTATCTTACCATACAAAAAGAATAACTCCTAAACTCCAGCAGTCCACAGCTCGGCTGTATCCAGCAGTCCCAAGTGAATTTAGAACCTCAGGAGCAAGATACGTGGGAGTACCACATAATGTTTTCATAAGGGAAGTTTCTCCAAGAATCTTGGATTGTCCAAAATCTGTAATCTTGTATTTAAAAATGGTAACACCACATTACTTGTTAGGACTGATTGTACTAGAACATATCATATTGTCAACGTACATCAGGAGGTAACATTAAGTTTCTTCCTTCCACGTCATTTTCAGACATGACTATAAACAAAATTTACCCCAAACATTAGGTATGCAGTAAACAACAACTGAGAACAGGAGAGGGGGAGGAGGAAGAAATATGACAGAGGATCACACTTTACATTAGCAAATTGTACTCAGTTTTGGATGTAAATGGACAACCACAGTATGTAGCTTATTAGAAGAGATTACTTGAAAAATATGCAGTTTAGCATGCAAATCTATTCAATGCTTTATGTGGGGGGAAGAAAAACCAACCACCCACAATAAAACCCAACCCTAACCCTACCCTCCAAAAAAACCCACCAAAAAACCCACCACAAAAAAACCCTGTCACCATTCAGTCTGCATATTTGTGGAAATCTGTCTGTAATTCAAGAATTTAGATTTTACCAGAAAAAAAGTGTCGACTTTTGAAGTTGTGTACTCAGCTAAGTGCTACACAAGCACAACATTCCTCAGCTGTTCGTAGATAAGGGCATGGGTTGAAATATCCACAAAAGTAAAAATAAAATTTAAAAAACCCCAAACCCTCAATGTTTTAAATTTGTATCATTACTTTTTTTTTTTTTTTTTTTGCTACATTTAACTCCACACTGAGAAGAATGGGAAGGAATACTCCCAAACTCCTAAATGGACAATAAGAAATGTAAGTTTCCTTACCTTTATAAGACATGTCTCTTCAGAAGATGAAAGGAGCACATTCTCTGGCTTTAGATCTCGGTGTATAATTCCATTGTCATGAAGATACTAGATATATACAGATATGCAACAAAGAAAAACAGACTATTAACATTTTTTAAATGTAATCTTTCCAAATTTTCATATAGCAATACCAGGATAATCCAAATGGTTGTGTAAGAAGCAGACGTGCATTTAAAGCTGCACGGCTTATGGCTCTCCAAAAACCTGAGAAACCGTTATGCTCCAAACGTCAAACATCAGAGCAAGCACCGTATGTAGAACTGGCCAGGTGTTCCATTCCTCCATTCACCAGAAAGCTGTACTCCGTTCTTCATCTCAGTAAAAGAAACAAAACTCAGGAAAACCAAAGTTCTGTGTTGCCTTCGTAGGCATTCTGGTTTTCCATCTCTCCTTTCCTTTAGTCATTATGACCCTATGATCATACCCCCGTAACTACAAGTCCACCTTTCCATTTGCAAGAACAGTTAAGTTCACCATGCCACAACAGTCCTCACACTGGTAACAGCAGACAGATTTAAAAAACACCTCAGTCGAGGTGTTTAAGAGCTGGAGGTTGAAAAAGCGTTCAAAAACCTAGTGATATAACTAGGAAAACTGAGGAAGGAAGAGACAAAAGATCAACGTCAGGTTAAATATAAAAAGGATTTTGAGAAAAGTTACTTCCTTGAGGAAAGTGTAGAATTGCTCCCTTATCTGTAGTTCTGAAGTCTACATCCAAGTCTACTATGCAGTTTTCTACTGGCTCCAAATTTGAGAATAGACTTCTAGCTTCATTAGGAGAACATCTGACAGCAAGCAAGGATCAAAGGTCAGTCAGAATTGACTGATATATTAAGATACAGTGAGGTCTGTGTTAAAACTAGGAGCAACGTTGATTCTAACTAGTAGTACAAAATACGTACTAGAGATGTCTTCACATGCACACTGAAGGGAAGCTTTTCTTCATTATATCTGAAGATAGCGTATCATTATAAAGTAGAAGGTAATGACAACAATTTTATTATATGAGTGGCTGTCCCAAAAATGAGAATTGGGGAAATATACAACAGTTTACTCACCAGTGAGAAATATAATTCTAGGCTTTTTAATTTTCTATTAAGTTTCTATTTTTGGCAGTTACAAGATATTAAAATTGAGTCAAAAAAAGAAGGGAAAAGAATTGATCTGAATTTTCTTGACCTGAATATGCTTTAAGTGACGTAGAAAACAATCTTGCAGAAGTTAATACTGAACTATGCTTACCACTCCATGAATTTAGAATAAATTGGTCTAAAGACTCAATATTTGGTATGTGAGATCTTTTAAAGTAGTCTTAATCTGTTGTTTGCCAAACTGAAATGCTTACTCAGGAGTGCACAGTAAAACATCTAATCGCTACTTTTTTTGAAGGCTACTACACCGATGACTCTTGGCCCACACACTACTAAAAGTCCCACATGGTAACCCTGCCATCAATGAGCACAGCCTGTGTAATTACTTTACTCCCTGGTTTTAGTAAGTAAGAGTGTCTGAATGTTCTTTGGCTGCACCAAGGTGAAGAATCTCGTTAAACCAACGTGATAAGGGCACTGTGCTGATTGCTTGCACGGGTTTCCGAAGTGACAAATGACAGAAAAATTCATCTGACTGACATTCATATGCATAACAATATTTCTCTTGGTGGAATTAATGATTATGTACCTTCACAGCCAGCAGCATCTGATAAAAATATAACTTGCAAGTAGCTTCTTTCATCTTGATTGGCCTTGAAACTCTGTCAAACAATTCTCCTCCTTCCATCCTAAAATAAATGCAGATAACAAGTCAGTATATCACTTCAAAAGATTCATATGGTTAGACAAGGCTGAGACATAAACATTTTGCTCGTTTGGCTCCAGAGAAGGAATATGTTTGTGCAAACGAGTGAGCAACGCCCTAAACAGAGCACACACGCTGCTGAATTAGGCCTGATCTCCTGAGTCTTCACTGGGAGTTCTTACGAGGTTTCTGACCAGCCTCAAAATCAAAAAGTAGGAGCAATCCACAACAGCACCATAGTGGGCAACTCTCCAGGCACTAAGTGCCTTCAAAGCACACAAGGATTAGTCTCCCAGTTATCCTAGTTCCTGATTTTACAGAGGTTTTAGGGAACGGTGGAAGCCAGCAGAAGAACACCAAACCAACCAACAATGCCCCCCCTCCAGAGTTCAGAACTACACGCAATCCTTGTGGCTATGAAAACTTTTCATTTTATGCATTTACTTTCAAACAAGTTACTTACAGTTCCAAAACAATGTAGTAATCTTCTGCTTCAAAGAAGTTTTTGATCTTGATTAAGCAAGGCTAATAGAAAAAGAGAACACAGATGAACACCCACAAAAAAGTAGAATTATAAACTAACATTATCAACAGTTTATCATCCCAAAGTTCCTATCTGAGTATGACTTCAACCTTCCAGTTAAAGTAACACTTAACACAACTGACTAGTGCCACAGGCTTTGGCAAACACATTCAAGTCTGTTGTCTTCTCCCCCGTACCTCCACACTTCTCAACTCCTGTGGTGACGACAGCTCAGCAAGTATCCTTATTTTTGCCAGCTGTGAGTTACCACACTCTTAATGTTGTCTTCATATGCCATAGTACATTGGGAAGCAAGGGAACATTCATGCTATGCAAACTTTCTACTTAGGAAAAGTAAAAGGAATGCCTTTTGCGGGGCAGGGGGATATGCAGGGGAAAGAGGGGATACAAATTCAAAAAACTGCCAGTGGAATCTAATCTTTGAATGTGGTTATCTGGCAGTATCTACAAAAACCCTCATCAAGGAAAGGTTCCTACAGCAGGGGTTCAGGTTGAAGTCTCTTCTCAAATTTACATCTCAGCTATTCAAGGGTTTAAAACCTCAAATCTGTACAGCCGTAATAAAGTAGGGAAAAGTATTCAATAGACTTGTTTACAAGAAAAATTATATGTATCCTTTAACGTATTTTCTAAATAGATAAAATTAATCTTTAGTTACTACACTAAGGTCAGTGAACTACAGAAAGAGAGTAAACAACATAAAGGAATAAAAATGTACAGTAACACTCACATGATCTATTTTCTTCAAAATTTCAATTTCTGTATTGATATTAAAAGCTGGGTTCTGTGAAAAAAATCAAATAGCATATTGGGTAAGACAGTGTTGTTCTGGAATAAGACACATCAGAAATAAGAGCCAGTACCAGACAAGCCATTGTTTCATGACCCTTGCTACTTCAAGCAACCATAACATACCATCTTTTCCCATAAACTGAAGAGGTGCCTTCAGTGAAGTAAATGAGCAGTCTGCTCCCACTCTCTGTTCCAGACATGCCATTTCGCCGCAGGCTGGAAATCTCTACTTAATTTCTAAACTACAAATAAAAAACCTCAGCGAGTATAGATCGGTGTTGTGCTTTAAACAGCTTTCCTTCCTCTAGGATGCTTTCCATGTGGACTAACCCGTAAACTAAACGCTACTCTCACCAAGTCTTTATTTTGCAATATAACATAAAAAGATTGGTTTAATCTGTGTCTTGGGCTCAACTCGTGGAATCAACCCAGTAGGGTTTTTTTGCTGTTCTTCCAATCCCAATCAATCATCCTTGAACACGCACGATCGCATCCATAAACAACATCCCAGAATCAGCCCCATCTCTGCTTGTACTGTGGCATTACTTAATAACTGTAATTCATAACAGCATTTCTTAATCTTCATTAGAAATGTTCCAAAATTGCATTGTGCCATTTTCAATCCCATTAATGTCACATGTTCATCTGCAAATAACTATATCTACCTGCTCCTCTGAACTAGAAAAAGCGTGGATTATAGCAGGAATTGTCGCTGATCTTGACTACTGACCATTGTCTAACTCCCATTGCTTCAGCGTACAAAAGTATCAGTCTTCACACATGACACTGCAATCTTCCTTCCCATCAACAGAGGCTTTGGATCAGTGCCACAGAGCTGAATTAGTACATTCTCACTTTTTCTACCATGATCTCTAAACGTAATAGTACAGAAGACTAATCTCAAGACAAATTCTCAAAACTCCCCCTAGTAACAAATTCTGCACCCACGGAGGCCTCCAGGCATCCCTTCCTCAGCCAGCTGCCTTTCCACCTTAGAATTTTTGTCTTTAAACAAACATTTTCCCCCTCTACTCTGCTCTTCTGAGGCCCCACCTGGAGTGCTGTGTCCAGCTGTGGAGCCCTCAACATCAGAAGGATATAGATCGGTTGGAGCAAGTCCAGAGGAGGCCAAGAAGATGCTCCGAGGGCGGGAGCCCCTCTGCTATGGGCACAGGCTGGGGGAGTTGGGGGGGTTCAGCCTGGCGAAGAGGAGGCTCCGGGGAGACCTTATAGCCCCTTCCAGTGCCTGAAGGGGCTACAAGGAAGCTGGGGGGGACTTTTTACAAGGGGCTGTAGTGACAGGACAAGGAGGAACGGCTTTAAACTGAAAGTGGGGAGATTTAGATTAGATATCAGGAAGAAATTCTTCCCAGAGAGGGTGGGGAAGTACTGGGACATGTTGCCCAGAGAAGCTGTGGATGCTCCAGCCCTGGAAGTGTCCAAGGCCAGGTTGGATGAGGCTTGGAGCAACCTGGCCTAGTGGAAGGTGTCCCTGCCCATGGCAGGGGGGTTGGGACTGGATGATCTTCAAAGTTCCTTCCAACCCAAACGGTTCTATGATTCTAGGTTCTGTATTCTAAAGCCCATTTTCTCATTAAAGAAATTAATAAGGTTAAGGCAACATGATTTAACTTTAGCAAATCCACAGCAGCACAACTTGCATAACTCCTCCTTCCATGCACTTTTGCCTCTAGCTGTATTTTTCTTCAAAGTTTATCCTATACCCTTATATAAAACTAAAGTTAGAGGAACAGGAAGTTGCTTGGATCCCCTTCTTACGTTGGAGTAAAGCCACTCAGCTAGTTCTCCTTCAAATTCAGGCTTTTGCTACAAGGCTAAATATCTGAAAAGCCCTTCCTGAAAGGGGATTCTATTGGAAAGTATCATGGAGAATTCAACAAATTTAGCAGAGTTTGCAAATGCTTCTTCAGGCTCCACTGGTTACAGCGTGCCAGTCTGATGCATTTTAGGAGATAAATCCCACAAAACTCGCCCCCACCCTTCGTATACCCCACATTAACAAACAGTCCTAAGTTGTGAACATAATGAAATGTGGTCAAAGAATAAAAGGAAGCATTTTCTACAGAATTCTGTAGATTCTGTAAGATCAAATGACATTTTGAAATTACACACAGAAGACATTAAGTGAGAAAATCCTCATTAGCTGAGAAGAGCTGGAGAGTCAGAGAGGTTACTGAATATACCAGGACCACTGCAAGATGGCCAAAATACAGACAAATAAATAAAAATACTTACTGCCTCTCTAATACCGCTTGCCATAAACTTCCGTTTATTGATTATCTTCACCGCAACTTTGTTACAAGTGCTCTTCTCGAATGCCAGTTTGACTTCTCCGCAGGCACCGCTAACGTGAAAGCACAGCTATGTTAATGCTTACAAACACTTCTCAAAAATCTGCAGAACAAGTACAGACAAACGAAACGGAGGCAGTGGATTACACACAGTTGGAGGCTGCTGCGTTCTAACTGCCTGAATACGGTGTGCTGTCAAAACTTTCTCAGAAAGCAACCAATAGTTAGGAAGTTTATTTAAGTAGCAAGGGATGTTAAGGACCACCCACTCACACGGGTAAGAGTAAATATGTGAGAGACTGGGCTTGTTCCGCCTGGAGAAGAGAAGGCTCCGGGGAGACCTTAGAGCCCCTTCCAGTGCCTGAAGGGGCTACAAGGAAGCTGGGGGGGACTTTTTACAAGGGCCTGTAGTGACAGGACAAGGGGTAACGGGTTTAAATTGAAAGTGGGGAGGTTGAGATTGGGTATCAGAAATAAATTCTTCCTGGAGAGGGTGGGGAGCACTGGGACAGGTTGCCCAGAGAAGCTGTGGATGCCCCATCCCTGGAAGTGTCCAAGGCCAGGCTGGATGAGGCTTTGGGCAACCCGGTCTTGGCGA
>NW_010232854.1:0-4008 GCF_000690775.1 Eurypyga helias | reverse complement strand
TTTGGAACTAGATGATCTTTAAGGTCCCTTCCAACCCAAACCGTTCTATGATCCTATGACTGATGTGTTTGTACAAAGGGTACCAGTGAATATCAGGGACAAGCTCTGTCAGCATTTCCATCACACAAATGCATTTGAAAAGAGAACCTGGTGAAGAGTTCCCTCAACACCCGACTGCCCAAATCTGAAGAAGAGGCATGACAATACGTTTATTTTTACTACAAGGCAATTATGTTACAGAATGAAATCTTTGTATTTTGCACTCAGATTTGTTTCCATTTAACCACTCTCCTCCAAATTCTTCACTGACCATCTTTTTCCAAGAGATAAAAAAAAAAAAAAATCTATCTTAGCCTCCACTTAAGATAGAACAATTTTCAGGAAGAGAAGGGAGTCTTTCTCCTTCTGTCTGAAGGCCTCATCGGCGATGTCGTAGAAAGGTATATTCTGACATAAAGCTCTTCCTTCTGCTTCCAATAACTGAGCAAATTAATATAAAATATTTAAAACTTGTTTAAGAATCTACAGACTTTGTTCTCTTCTAGAGAAAAAAACCCTGAGATTCACAATTAATGGTAAGTTACAAACCCCAAGCCAATTATAGCAGTAAGGCCAAAATTCCCACGTAAGCTGCTTTAAAGAACAGGTTTACACAAATCATTCATTTTTTTCCTTCTTTCTTTGTTTTTGGATTTGTTTTTAGCAGCAGCTCAGTTAAGACTGGTAATAATTCCAGCAGAAGGTACTGAAAACAGTAACAAAATTAACAATACTGCAAAAAGAAGGATGCTTACCTTCCCAAAGTCTTGGACATAATAAATTTCTCTCTCAATTCTACAGGGTACACCAACTGATCATCCACCGTCAGATCAGAAAATACAAACACTAGGGAGATGAGTGGAGATCGTTTTCCCGTTAATCACTTTAAAATCTTGTTATAACAAACAACTATGCTTCCTGAGCTTGTATAGTCAACAACAGAACTAAAAAAATGCTGTCTGCTAGAAGAAAAACATGAATGCATTACAAAGTTAATTGATGCTATAAATGACATCAGCCACAGGTTAGCAAGGTGATCTTACTACTGAAAACTGACATCTTTGGTATTAACTTCACAACAGTGCTTAATCAATTAACACCTCACTTAAGGACAAAAATGCAAGAATTTCACTGTCACAGCAGGGAACAAAGAGCGGTGACAATCAGGAAGAGGGCACCTTAGAGGAAAAGCAAAGACAAAGAAACAAAGCCCCAACCCCACTAGTTTTCAGGAGGGATTTTGAATTATGCAGCACCAGGTAAATACATGGGTTTTTCTCAGCGTCCCTTCAATAGTCTGTTTCTCCTGTTCCCACCATCACACACACAGCTACTGAAGCACAAACGTGTTTAAAGAAATAGAAAAACAACTATTAGTTTATACTCTAGTAAAGGTGGTTCCTGATGCAGCTTCTTTTAAATTTTCTTTTTGCATTTTATTTTCTAGGTCTGCGTTGGATACGGATAGTGTGTAGGTGAGTACTAAACCATCAATTCACAGCTGTATTTTAACAGCACTCGTGAAGAAGCTCAGCTTGCAGGAAACATGTTCAGGTCACTGCCGAAACGACCTCATGGTCAAGACATGAAGGACCTGCTTATGTTATAGTATATTTTACCTTTATTTGTCTGTATAGACAGTGCAATTTCAGAGTTGTGAGTCAGTGGAAGCCTCTTCCCTTTTCCAACAAGTTCTCTATTAACAAAAGTTCCATTTGCACTGTGGTCTTCAATGTAGGCAACATAGGAATTTTTTGGACCCATTTCCTCAAAGAGAAAAAAAAATGGGAAAGATAACAGTAGGGAAAAAATGACTTTACTGTAAAGACATGGCAGACTATAGACGTTTACTGTTGCTGGCTCAGGAAATCATACTACTGAGGGTATTTCATAAACTGGGTTCCTGGAGCACTGCCAAGAACCTTGCTAAAGGAATCAACACTGAAGGTATTTAAACTTCAATTTCTTTAGGATAAGCCTCCACCAAAGTCAATCTTTTATTCTATCTTGGCAAAATTGAAAGATAGTTAAGCTTTTTAACACCTACCCTGAAAATTCGGAAATGCTTCTTGCTGTAGTTTTGGTAGAAGCCAGTCTCAGACAATCCCAGCTTGGAAAAACTATAATCACAGCTTTTGTCTCTTCCAAACCAGTATTCATCATTCACACAGTCTGTAGAGGAGGGGGAAGTAAAGCAGAGAGAGAGACAAAATTGCAGAAAGTTGTTAACTGTGGCACTGCAGAACGATGCCGAAGGAGTGAGTAGGCTAACAAAGACAAGGTGCTTCCTATGCGATCAAGTTTATTTCTCTCAGTTCAGACAAAGCACCATGCAGTCAACACCTTGTACACCACTTGAATAATTTCACCCTCTTTAGTAACAGCAGAGCTTTCAGTTCACCTTCAGCAATACAGAGAGACTCATATGATAGGTATAAACAAAATAAATTATGAAATGGGAAAATTAAGCAAGTAACAAAGAACATGAATACCCCAGAATTCCTCTAAGCCTATGGAAGCTGTGTATCTGGATTAGCCCTGGGATGTCCTACAGAATAAAGCATTATTGCAAAAGTTGCAAGCTTGCACTTAAATTTGCTTTCAAATTTTCATTTGAAAATGAACAGACACTGCTCTCTACCAAGCTGCTCAAAACTTTGAGGTACTAAAAACAAACCAAGGGGCTTATTGCAGTATGCACATACCACAATTGCTGAAACCTTTTCCAAGTGCAAAGAGTCTACCCCAAGGCTTAGGAACAAGCTCTTCAGATTCCTGGTCTTCCTGGTCCTCCGGGATCAAAGGAAGCTCCTGAGTGAGAACGGTGTCCAAAGAACTGAGGGTCCCAGAACTTGAGGAAGACTGGCTAGTGCTCTGTGACCCACTAGAAGAGGAGCTGGTACCACCCTGTGACTGCTGGGCACCTTGAGACTGCTGCGCTTCGCTTCCAGTCTCTCGAGACATGTTGGCTTCAAAGAGAACATTTAAAAACCCCAGTTACTACAGCAGAGTAAAACTGACAGACATTCACACGCCGAACTATTAACGCCAAGTCTGTTCTCGGTCTTCAGGAAGTAGAACTTTCAACCAAAGTGTGCATGGGTGGGTTATATGCAAATCCCCAAGCATTCTGAAAACCATACTGTTTTTCCTTTTGAAAAAGAAGGTGGTGCTTCCTCTACTGCTTCTAAACCAACAGTTAAATCTTATTCTCAGATTTTAACTTGAGCTCTTCCGGGCTCACACTTTATTTCACAAATGCACATGCAGTACCCTCTGGTAAAGCATCCCCATACAAAGCAGTAACCATCGCAGCTTCCCAAACGCAAAGGGAAAAACTGAAAAATGAAAAATAAGAGCAATAAAATTATGTTTTCTTGATGCTGAAAGTGCCCAACAGATTTATCACATGGCAGGGCAATTTGGTGTTTTGGCTGGTGTAGCTAATAACTCATGAATTTTCACCTATCTGTTCCACGCAGGTTCTATTAATCGATTTTATTTACAGAGCAGCCACACCCATACATAATGAATTTACAAAACTCTGCCAGGCTCAAAGATACACACCACGGCCCTAGAAGGTTCTACCAAAGAGAGCAGCAGGACAAGGCAACGGCATCCACCTGCCCTGCTGAGACACGGGAATGTACAGCAGGATCATGGGAAGAACAAGCCACTGGCCAGCTCATCGTGATAGCTGGCTTTTTCCAACAGCATCCGTGCACATCTTCCCAAGGGGTACTACAGTGTCCGTGAGCCTTCCCGATGCACTGCCATCCTTTGGGATCACCTGCGTGATGCCTTGGTTTACCAGCGTATCTTGGGTTTTAACCTGGCAGCCAACCAGCTCAGCGCATAACCCAGGCTGAATCTCTTCACTGCTTTACTATATTTCCCTGTTTGCCCTAAGGACACAACAGCGTCCTGACGACTGTCGCTTTTCCTACAGGAGCGCTCGGAAATTGCCCA
>NW_010232853.1:0-5155 GCF_000690775.1 Eurypyga helias | reverse complement strand
ACCGCTCCCCACAGCGGCTGGGACCCCCGGCTGAAAATCCTTCCCCCCAGAGCCAGCCGTGGCCTGATGAAATACGCCATCACATACACCTTTTAATACCGCCTAAGGAATACGCTGAGGTGTATTGTGAACGCAAATCCCCATTGCTAAGGCTTTATGGGAGCGGAGCTGCTGTTCATCGCGGAAGTCAGGGCAGTTTCCAGTGAGGAAGCGCACGCCGGGTCAGCTTCAGGTGCAGACCAGAGTAATGATGTCATGGATCCCACAGCTGCCCCCAAAACGTCCCTCTGCTCACTGTTCTGTTCAGATCTGCTTTCCTTTCTGCTTCACAAGCCGTGATACCAGCAGCTGGAAGACCCGGGTGTTGGTACGCTGCACTTCGTGGGTACCACTTCTCCGGTTTTCTCTCCCTTATTTTATTTGACACGCACATTGTTCGTCTTCAGAATAGCGAAAGACTTCAATAAGCTGTATGGTGGTTTCATGTGACCTACTCAGTGGAAAGGTAACCTTTGTTTAAAAGTGACTGTAATGTAAAATATTTACTGTTCAAGGTTTATTTGTAAATCACGTCTTAATAATCTGGCTCTGCGGTTCTTTGCTCGTATTTAATAACTTTGTTTTTTAAATTCATGACCCCACAAATCACATGTCATGAAAACAAATGCTAGTACTGGTACCCAAGTAGATTTTCTCCAATGAGAAAGGGAAAGCGGCTGCTCCCACCTTTCTGAGAAGGGGTGGCCAGTATGGGCAGTCACGTGGCAAATGCACCCACAGGCAAATGGGCAGCAACAAAGGGGAGACAGATGAAAGCTGTATTAGGTACTGAAGCTGAGGATTAAATGAGCTAATAAAACTGAAGGGCAAGAAGATGCTGTTTAAATAATAACCCGAACTGTAGCAGCTGAAGCACCCAAAACAGACTGCAGCTCCCCATACCACTGCAACAAGTTCTACTTTTCCTTTCTCTGACAAAAAAATTTAGCTCCTAGATTTAAAAAATTATTAATATCCACCAAATAAAACATATTTATGATGGTTCATAATTAAAGACTCTTAGTGGTTGCCCCAATAGAAAAGACTTAGGTGTTCCTTCCTTTCAGACAGCTTCTTTGTGAAAAAGCAAAGCGAACAACTTTAGATTTTGTATTTGTGTTGGTTAGGTGCCATAGTTGTGTCTGAACTTTTATCACGTGAGATGAGCTACCCATGTTATCGTGGCTATCCAGGGAAGCAAGAAGCCACTTCCCATGCTGCCACATAGCAGATGATGGCACAGTGGAGTACTAGGCCCAGGAAGTTGGGCAGGACATCTCTCCTGCATGACTCTGACACACACCCCAGAGAACTGACCAGCTGAATGCCGCAGCTCAGCTCTGCCTTTGTTTGAAAGGTTGTAGGTAGCTACACCTACATGTGGTCCTCAGAGTCAGTGTGCCAGAAAACATCGACTCTCCAATCAATCTCTATGCTGCCAGCAACCTGTTTCAATTTTCCTAATAATCTGAAGTGTAAGGCAGTTTTTCCCACCCTGGTCTTTCATGGAATGTTCTTTGGGAATAAGGTTTTAATTTATCTCTTTTAAATTGCTCACAGTGCAAATTATCTCCTGTACATATTTTCTATGAAACTACAGCTCAGGGAGGGGAATCTCAGAGTTTGTCTGGTACTGTTTTCCATTTGTTCTCCTCCTACCCCTGTGGAGACTGATGAAAAGATAAGCTTTGTACTTTAAGTTTCCCCAGTCCTATCCTGTATCATGCTGGCCCTTTCCTCCTACCCTGTGAAACACTTCAATCCTTGCACTTTTACGTACTTCTGTCTTTTGTATATTAGCAAAAAAGCCTACTCAAACCAAATGGAAAACTCTTGTAACTATTAAAACCAAAACTACAGGATCCCCCCTGACATCGAAGGCTGTCTGTCTATTCACCTTAGTATGCACCGGGTAACAAGTTCACAGCGAAAAGAGGAGCTGAAACTGGCTTGAGCCTCCCACTTCTCTGCCTACATATATAAAGACAGGGGCTTTAGATTTCTCCAGCAAAAAGAAGCCACTCAAGTAGAGCACAGGCAATTTTTCATTTCCCACTTACTCTACATCAGAGACTGCTGCAGCGTTATGTACCACATGTGTATCTGTTGTTCAGCTCAGGAAAGGGAACATTGGACAACTCCCTCCAGAACACTGGTATATTAGCCGATTAAATGCAAAAGGAGCACAGGTTTAAAAAACTTTTTAATTTCCGTGTGATCTGCATTCCAAAACAATTCAAATATGTTCCATTTACTGTAAAAAAAAAGAGGCAGGTGTTTCAGAAATTTAATGCCAAGTTTCACCTGTTTCACTCTTCAACACAAGCCTGCCAATTTGATGGCATAAAATTGTTTTTTTTTTAAAAAAAAAAAAAACACCTCCCCAAATTTATTAACCTTTTGTGCCAGAAATGCGCGGTTTAGCTATGTTCGGTTATGGATGGTACATTAATCCATCCAGCAGAAGTAACGTCTGGACAGAGGTCGGGTAAACTCTACGCTTTCTCATAGTGGCGAACAGCAACCACATCGCCAAAGGTGAGAGTCTGCAAGTCCAAGGAAAAGACACGTTAGATGCTGGACAATTTTCTGTAATGACTTAAGACATATTCAGAAGTCCATGCTAGAGCAAGGTTGGTTTACATTATGTAATTTAGAGGAAAACAAGGTGGTCTCAATTGTTGGTATTCTAAATGAACAAGAAGCAAAACCTTCAAGTCATGGATCGCATAACAAACAGAACTTTTCCCTTGCTCCCTGCAAACCCAAGAAGCCCATGTACAGGGCAACTAAAGGGAGACTAGAAATGACTGTTTTGTTTTTCTAATTTTGTGAATGGAATTTCTTAAACACAGCATTGTTTTCATCCAGGTTTAGCACTTATTTTCCCAAAGCTGATCACACTGCAGGATGTGCAATTTAAAATCCAAACCCTCCGTACCCATATTCTATACCATTATGCATAGGCGCATGTTTAAGGAGAACCTTGTATTAAAACAAATGCATTCCATGCACTTCTGTAGCTGGAACTACCAAATGCTTTCGTTAGTGCCGTTGTGCAGGACACCAACCACAGTGTGTGAGCTCTGGAGCAGAACAGGGCGTCTCGCCGTGTTCAAACACCAAAGGAAAAGGTTTTCTGTCTATGCGCGTAGCTGTTTCCAAACGCAGAGCGTGTACTTTCCCTTGAATCGCTCTTCATGCTGTGTTGCACTGACCATATACCTTAAGGTTTTCATTATTTGGAAGTCTCCATCCATAGCGATACTCTCTGAAGTACTTACAACAAGCTAGCTGGTTTTCTCCAACAGTTGAGTCACATAGATTAGTATAGCTGAAGAGATGTTATTTTTAAAAGTTACATCTCTCTGCCAAAAATAAGCATGAGAAGCGCCACCCTGGACATTAGGTATAGTAACTCACACCATTTATTCACCCCATACTCCCTTTTCTGAGAAGTCAGGAAAATAGGGTGACTTTAAAACAAGGCTTCTCTTCACACAGTTGCTTTTTATCATTTTTAACAAGATAGGATGAATAAACCCTTTATTGTTAAATATGAAAATGCCAATACCTCCTGCTATACTGTAATTTTATTTTCCTAGGGAAATACTTGTCCGATGTAATTGAATATTATTTATACAAGCATGTATATAGTGAGTCTTTAAAGAAAACTAAATTAGCACTGGCAACAGATCACTGCCTATATAACCAAGGACTCTGTACCTTTTCCAGCTCACCAGGACTTTACCTTTTTTTTGCTTGGGCATTTACACATACGCTAGAAAGAACATGCACACTCTGGAAATCCAGGCCGGCCTGCTTAAAACCATTAGCAATTTTTCAGTGGTCACTAAAACCAGATGCAAACCAAAACAAGCATTTGAAAAATCCCTGCTAGTTTTCCCCAGCGATAAGTTGAAGGGTTTGTGTATGAGCAACGCTACCCGTTCACAAAGCCCGAGGTAAGCGCAGGCGAGGAGCGTTGTGCAGTGTTATGTGAATGCTCAGGGAGCGTCACACTTACCATTACCATTTTGCCATCCTTTATTTCTCTGACGAAGTTTGTCTCTTTGCCATCCCACTTCTGTACGTGCACTAGCTTGTCTCCATCCAGGGTCACAACTGACTGCGAGACACCAACAAAACACAAAGGCGTTCAGCTGTTTGGGGCATTTGGGATTCTGCTCACGCGTTCAGCGTGCACTATTCTGTTGAATTCTCCTCAACAGATGGATGTGGATCTGGGATGATAAAGCACTCCCAGCCATTTCAACGCCAAGCCCGTGAACCATCCTCCATTTAAGCATGCGCTCTACCCAATTCTGGTTTGTGACAAAGGATGAAAACCTGTTTTCTTTTGAGCTCCCCTCTCACAAGAACCATGGTTTCGGATGCGCTTTGCGATAAAGTTTATGTTAAACCCCCCAAAGACCCCAAGGAAGAAGGCATTTCACTGTTTCGACTGGGAATACGTTGTGATCGTTGGGCTGAGAGGGAAGCGGGCAGCTAACACAATTCTTCCGCACTGGAAGGCTGATGGGGACTGGCAACATAATGCGGTGGCTTCAGGCAAGACACAGCACAAGCGGGCGAGCAAGGTGGATCTTGCCTGTTTTTCCCTGCCCTGGCAGTGGCAAAAGTTACCCGTTTCCTTTGACCCTCCCGTGCCCAAAGCTACAACCTCAGGGGTGGGGAGGAAGGAGGGAAGGAAAGAAGCCACCACAGCCCCAGAGGTCGCTTACTTTGCAGTTTCTGTCATCGGGGGTAGTTTCGTCGAATTCCTCTCCAAGTTTAAAACTGATTTCTGTGTTTTTGAAAGTGCTCTGCGTCCTGATCACTACTTTGTCCCCCTCGCTGCTGATAATCACGGTGGGTTTAGTCACATTCCCCACCTGCCGCGTTGCAAACCCCACTCCTAAACCGTCAAGGGAAAAAGAGAAATCCGTCACACATCCGGCCGGTTACATTTTTTTTCCCCCCACCACCACATCGAGGTACAGAAATCCCTTCCCCCGCTCTACAGCTTTACGCTATGGCAGTGAAATGCTACGCTCTGTTCCGCCCGTGCTCCCGCACACCCCGCAGCCCCAGGCACACCCCGCAGCCCCGGGCG
>NW_010232852.1:12456-19431 GCF_000690775.1 Eurypyga helias | reverse complement strand
AATCCAAACCACTCTGTGATTCTATCAATCAGTCAAAATGCATCTTCCTGTTTATTCTCTGGAATTGCAGATTTTCAGGTGCAGGGAGCTCAGGGCGCCAGTCTCAGTGCAGGACCATTCTGGTGACTTAATGCTCTTCAGCAACTTTGGATTCCTAAACCACCTGCTGGCACAAGTCCCATTTTCAGGCAAGTATTTAGGCACATCTTTCAGTCTTGCTGCAAGGAGCACGGCACAGCCCTTGCAGAGGAGCTGACTGCCAGAAGACAGGCAGATGTCTTCTGCTGGTTTAAACCACATGGGGTGAATGAAAATTCCTTTGCATCTCCTTAGAGCGTGTGCTCCTGACTGAGACGACAAACTAGTTTGCTTTGCTAAGCACTTGTAAAGCATATTTCAAATAATTATAATCTTGAGGTCTTCTCTAACATTACCACAATGTATATTTATTAAGTGAAAAGCACGCACACTGCTACCAGTTATTTAACATTCATTACAACTTGTTCAAGCAAGCCTTAATATGCTGTGTAATCGTATTCTTCTCCTCAGGGCAGAAATGCTAAGTGTAGCTTGAAACAACAAGATACTGTTTTGTCTCAAGTTTACCCATAAAAGAAATAATTAAAGTGTTGTTAGTATATGCCTTTCCCACACCCCTCCTGCAACTGTAAAAGCACACTAGCACCATAAACAAAACCAAAGATAAACTGAAAGAATATAGGAGATATTTTATCTCCATTTTTCATAAAATTATGGTAATCAAACTTAAATCCAAGCTCTGACTTGCTTCATTGTTGCTCGTAAGCACAGCACACGTGAGGTTGGTCACCACCCGGCATTGTTCAGCTCCAACACAGACGATGGGACTTTTTACTGAAACCTTTTCAGATACCTTCCTGGGCAACGTGCCCACCTTCCTACGATCACTCATACCATTCAAAACTATTTCTAAGAAGAATCAGAAGTAATAAAAATAACCCCAGATCTTCTCCAAGTAGAAAAAAAATCAAACCTCTTGAGCCAGGTCTGTGGCTGTTGAAAAAAATTAAGAACATAGTGGAATCTCTGTCTTGGTATCTTTCAATGAAGAGAGGATACATTTGTAGAAGACAAACTTGTACAGGTTACTAATTTCAATACAGAGGTCAGAATTCTACCCACAAGTCTAATTTAAAAGTCATTTACAGGGTATCAGACTGGGTGATCTTGTTGCCATAAAGATACAAAGAGAGTCTGAGCAGTACAGTAAACTCTGCACAATCTGGCAGCAGACTCATAGAAATACAGAACAGTTTGGGTTAGAAGAGACCTTAAAGCCCACCCAGCCCCACTCCCTGCCATGGGCAGCGACACCTTCCACTAGACCAGGTTGCTCCAAGCCTCATCCAGCCTGGCCTTGGGCACTCCCAGGGATGGGGCATCCACAGCTTCTCTGGGAACCTGTCCCAGTGCCTCCCCACCCTCTGCGGGAAGAATTCCTTCCTGATGTCCAATCTCACTCTCTCTCTTTCAGTTTAAACCTGTTACCTATTGTCCTGTCACTCCCTGCCCTTGGACAAAGCCCCCCCAGCTTTCTTGTAGCCCCCACCAGACAATGGAAGATGCTGTAAGGTCTCTCTAGAGCCTTCCCTTCTCCAGGCTGAACACCCGCAACTTTCTCAACCTTTCTTCATAGGAGAGATGCTCCTGCTCTCGGATGCAGAACTGCAGGAGGGGTCTCCCCAGCGTGGAGGAGAGGGGGAGAATCCCCTCCCTCACCCTGCTGGCCACGCTGCTCTGGATACAGCCCAGGATACCGTTGGCTTTCTGGGCTGCCAGCGCACACGGCCGGCTCATGGCCAGCTTTTTGGCCCCCAGCCCTTCTCCTCAGGGCTGTTCCCAATCCACTCTCCACCCAGCCTGTCCTTGTGCTGGGATTGCCCCAATCCAGGTGCAGGACGTTGCCCTTGGCCTTGCTGAACTCCATGGGGTTGGCACGGTCCCACCTCTCCAGCCTGTCCAGGTCTATCTGGATGCCATCCCTTCTCTCCAGCGTGTCACCGCACCACGCAGCTCGGTGTCATTGGCAAGCTTGCTGAGGGTGCACTCGATCCCACTGTCCATGTCACTGACAAAGGTGTTGAACTCACACAAAGATAGACAGAAATGGGATTATGCCAATCTACTATTAGACTAAATCAGAGGTGTAACATGAAGCTGCATCCTCACTCAGTCCCAGACTTCTGCCTTGTTTTACATTTGCTTGACAGTAAAGATTGAGGTTTCTAGAAACAAGCAGCTAAACTAATTATCTGATGCTCCACTTTCTTAAAAAAAAAAAAAAAGAAATATAGCATATATATATTTAGTAAGCAGACTGCAGTCACTGCAAGCTACAAATCACTTCAGAATCAATCCTCTCCAAAATGCTTTCAGAGTCCAAAGTTGCAGCAACCTCACTGTTACACTGCTATGAAAAGTGAAAAAAGAAATTAAAGAAATATTACCGCAGGCAAAGCAGCTCCCTCAAACACATGCATCTGACACCACCTCAGGCAATACCAGAGCCGTGCACGAGCAGCTGCAGATTTTAGGAAGGGAACTGTACAGTTAGGCTCAGACGTGTGCTTAGTTTCACTGACTTACAAGAGCCTCAGCCTGGCAAGACTCTTCAGAACCTGTCTGTTTCCAAGCGTGTGTGAATTTGGTGGGATCATTATTACCTATCCTACGTGTTCACTGGGCTAAAGGGTGTCCTACAGCTCCATATGGACAGAGGGCTGGCCATGGGAAGCTCATGGCAGGACTGAGATCAGAGAGATCTTAAAGAACGCAGCTCTTAAAAGGTGGGGAAGGTGATTAAAAAACAACCAAATAACAGTGTGCACAAACCCCAACAAAATTTAAGAGTTCACACTTAGAGATAAAGCTTCCCCACTCATACCCCTCCCCGGTATCAAAAATAAAGCAAAAATAAACCACAAAGGGAAGGAAGGAAAAACCTCACGAAATGTTATGTTTGGTTTAGGCTTGCTGCAGCAACTGCTTTACTTTGCTTTTATGTGCTTTTTTTTTTTTTTGTGGTGTTTCCTAGCTCAGCTGTAAAGGCGAAGCACTCTATACGCAAACACCGCAGGGTTTTATACAGCGGGCAGAGGCCTCTGTTACTAATGGAAATTAGAGGCGGGTGTTGATTGCAGCATGGACAGTAATTGCTATGCACAGGGAACCTGGGAAGCAGAAATACCAGAGTCCCCGAGACCTTATTACAAAGATAGATGTGAGCTCCTTCCCCCAGGCAGTTACTATACCAGTCCGTGAGAAAACAAGTTCTGGTGATGACTCTGGTTCACACACATACTGTAATAAACACTTCCAGATTTCATGTCTCACAGCATACTCTTACTGCAATTCATTATTTGCTAAGAGATGACAGAAAGCAAAGTATAATAAACAAAAGAATAGAAAACTCCACAGCTCCCGCCCCAGAAACCTTAGACTGGTTTTGCACAGTGTGCCTCCAGGGTGCAAGTCAAGGCTGTTTTTCCCTTCTGCCTTTCCAACAGAATAAATGAACACGTTGAACAGCTTGTGATATTTGCATGACTGGGGAGAGATCATCTGAACATTCTGAACAGCCAAAGACTAAATAATTGGCGAGTAGTAAAAAACAGTTAGTGACAAAGTCCTCTGAAGACCCTCACCTTGCTGATTCTTGCACTGCAAGTTACCACAAGCATTACGAAATGAATCGGTAGTGACAAGCAAACCCTGTAATTTCCACAGTAGGCTCTTTCTACTTATTTTCAGCTTAGAGATAATCCCACTTTTATTAGGTGCTGATCTATCACATTAAGTATTGCTACTGCAATGCAGAGGGGAAGACCAAATGCCAGAGAATGAGAGGTTTTAGCCGAAATCATCTCATGAAGGGCTTCAACTAAGGCAGAAAGACAGGAAAGTAATGTTGCACTGATTAGAGATACACATGAATACCACCACCTGATGGTAACAATACATTAAAATTACACAAGATTCGAGGTAACTTAAAGAAAAAAGGATGTAGGACGCATATTTTCATTGGGTGTACTCCAGTCACAATTCCTGTCAATGACAGTTTCACATCCATGTTCTGAAATACTCGTCTCTGGCAAAATGCACAGCGGGGAGCTCGCTAACTATCAGCGAAGAGTCCCATGAAGTTATAGCGCTTCACCTCTGCATTATCCAGGATATCTGGGAGTCAGATTATTGCACAGAGGAAGATTAGGCAATTGCCAGGTAATGTTGTCTCTTGTACAATCAGCTTATCCGTGTGCTAACAAATGTTCGAATTGCAGAGCGCCAGACTCGGTTGAGAAGACAGAGGAGTATTCCTACGGCTGCTCACGTACTTGTTGCACAAGGATCACACACTATTCACGTTCCACATGAAGAATGCCAAATCCCTGCAGAGCCCAGTAACGCCCAGACAGTTTTGCACCCACATTTTGCTTTGTTGTAACACCTTGCTCCAGTATGCAAAACGCTTTCAACCCTCAGGAAAAGGGCTAGTCCAAGGACACCTCAAGTTCTCCATTAGAGGAGGTGACCACAAAAAGGCTACTTCCCTTACACAATAAGACATCATTTAGTCTTTTCTTTGAAGGGGACATCAAAAGGTGTAAGGGAGTCTGCACCTTCAGTGCTAGTCCCTTCAGAGGCACCTTGTACGAACAGTTACCAAATGGCCAACTGTAATGGATTTGCATGTGGTTAGATGCCTGTTCACCGAGGAATCACAACAGACCTATTTGCTAGTAAAGCCACAAACTTGCATTGAGCAGTCCCTGGTAGCAACCATGACAAGAAACTACCAGTCACTGGCGTAGGATGTGAGAAAACAACACACTTCATCATAGTCACATTCTTCAAAGTCAAGCGGTTCACCCAGTGAGTAATATTCCTGCAGTGGTTTGTAGGTAACGAGAACTATGTTTGTAGAAGTGGAAACCATAAATAAAATTATGCTACTGATGTATCATTACCATAATATGTAGAGCTATGACAGTATAAAAGTACATGGAAATGAAATAATTCAGAGTTGTTATTTCTGTTAAAATGAACTAAGCTTTCCAAACTATTAGTGAGACAGAGAAGCACAGCCCGTGATGTCTACTCCATCCAAACCCACACTGACATTTCTTGGCATATTAAGAAAATATTTGGAGGTAAAGTACAATACAAAAAATTATTGACAAATAAAAGCAGGGACTATTGCTATCACAACTTCCACCAACATAAAGCTGCTTGCTACAAGCTGGCTTGGATGCATCTGCCAGCCAGCGGCATTCACCGTGCCTTTCAACTTCCTCAGCCTATGGAAAACTAAGTTAAAAAGAAAAGGCCGCGTGAGCAGTTTCATCCGTGTAGACTGCTGCACAGCACACGTGAACAAGTTTCCTTAGTCACCTCTTCTTCAGTCCCTGAAAACTACTGCAGTAGATAAGAACATATGCAAATTTTAAACATTTCACTTGCTTAGTCCTCCTCCAGTCTTCTCTGCCAGGAGATAAGACCAGAAAACAAAACTGGAGAAAGGTTATCCTATGAGCAAGTGTGTACACTGTATTCCCAAAGGACTGCCAACTTCAGATTAAGCAGCAGACTTCGGTCCCCATGATAGCTACAAGACAAGCTACTCGGTTTTTGTGAACCAAGAGACATGTTTGTCTCCTGTTTAAAGTCATGTTTACTCTAAGAGGCTAAGTGCCTAACAACCTCATCTGCTGTAAAAATATAGTAATTAAAAAAAAAAAAATCATGCAAGCTAGCGTTGGATCCAACTCAACATGAGGTACAATTTTTAACCGACAGGAATAAGTTACTGAATCACTGTTAGAAAAGTTATGGCCTGTGTTTTGAAATAATCCTTGTCTTCTAAAAATAATTTAATTTATAGCAATACATTACAAATGCTGTTACACTGGACCAACTTTCAGCCAACACTCAACCCTCAAATGAACCTAGACAAATATTCTTCATGGCTCCAAGTAGCACAGTGACTGCAAACCAAAATCAAGGATGAAATAGGACATGATTTGTAAAATCAAGATGTAATTCTACAGCAAAAGTGCAATGAAGACTAACAAAAAAAAAATCCCAACACTTAAACAAAGACAAACACACACACACGGAGAATAATGCAAGTCACAAAGGCACAAACTAGCAGAGACTATGGTCAGCTGCATCTCATGGAACAGTTTTAGCACGGTCACACAGCATCACAGACTCTTCACTCGGATGGATGGAGGAATTTCGCATCCATATGCACTAACTACTCCATCCCTGTGGAATTTCCTCTCCTGGCTTTTAGCTTTTGAAGCAAGTCAAACCTCCGATCAGCATTAGAGCTGACTGCAAAACTATTATCCCATTATTTCATTTATATAGGCTCATGTACATACTAAACAAGGGCTATGCTTATTTTGTTCAAATGTTAATAGAGCATTAACATTTTTTAAATGAAGTTACAATACTTCTTTTTCCTCTCCACAGAATGGTTAAAATACCAGTTTCTAACTGGAGCTAACTGTACTAGACAGTAGTTGTTATTTACATATATATATATACACACACGTTTTGAAAATAATATATATGCACACATAAAAAAAATACAAAATGCACAAAGAATTGTCCTAAAACTTCTAATGGCCTCTCTCCAGCACTAAACATCCTGCTTTTCCTCTCTTCTGCTGAAGTGCACAAAGGTTGTCAAAATGCATGTAATGGCTTAAAGTGCAAGCATATCTTTCATCGAGGATCAGATAAATTGGAAGCATACAAACTTTGAACATAGGCACTCAAAAGCCAAATTAATAACAGACTCTTAGTGCTCATTAGCTCTACCTCCCACCTTTCTTCTTTCTTTTTCTTCTGGAATAGCTGGTCCGCCAGTACAACAGAGACTCTGAAATGCCATCCTAAAAATAGAAAGCAAGGGGGGAAAGGAAAAAA
>NW_010232852.1:0-12444 GCF_000690775.1 Eurypyga helias | reverse complement strand
GGGGGGAGAAAAAAAAGAGGGGGGAGAACAGGAACTGAGAGAATAAGCAGAGTGAGAAGCTCTGTAACATAAAACTGTCTCCAGCTTCGAAGTCATCAGCCAGTCATAATCCAATAAATGCCTTTTTTTTTTCTTCTAAAATCAGAACACTCAAATGTCTATTTTTATTCCTGTTTAGAAGCAGCTATCTTGACAGGGCTTTGAAACCAGCAGAGCCTGGCATGCAAAGCAGTGACTTACAAAACTCAATTTTCAGCCATAATTTCCAAGGCCTCCACTTGCTTACATGGGGTCATTTGTGTCTGGCACACCATTATTTTACAGCACAGGCACCTTTCGCAAAAAATGGAGAACTAAAGGGAGGAAACCGAGAGGATGTTTACAGGAAACTACTCTTTTAACCCAGAACACTATTCAAGGGTTCTCCCTTCATGACTGTACACCGTTCCATGTATCTAAATGGCTCTACAGTTCCTCTGATATCCTACGATACGTATTCACTGAAGGCACCGTCCGGAACTGCAATACTTAGAGAGGTTTGAATTAAAGCTTGTTCTTCTGGCCCTCAAACATACCAAAAAGAATTGCTAGGAACCCTTAAGGTACTGAAAAATCTAAGAGCTGTACTGATGAGTACAAGAAGTCTGAAAAATGCACAAATGCAACGAAATACCATCTCGAGTATCCAAGGAGGTGTCTCCTCAGCACTTTCCCACTTTCTTTGTGTGAAGGTTGCCCAGAAAAACTGGGAATGCCCCCTTATGGGAAGCATAAAAAGTCAGGTTAGACCATGTTTTGAGTAAGCTGGTCTCGTGAAAGATGGCCCTGGTCATGGAAGGGGGTTTGAAGGTCCTTCTTATCCAAACCATTCTATGACTGTGATTCTAAAATGCTAGAAGCCACATCCTGTGTTTAACTGAGAATTAGTTTTATGAATATAAATGTAGCTACATTATAAATTATTAATTGAAAATAATTAATATGTTATTAATGTAGCAGCTTTCCAACTGGCCCCTGTTTTCCATCCAGAGCATGGAAAGATGCTCTCCCAAGAGTGATGTCACTTATCTTGCATGGTGAACACCAGAGCAGGCATTAGGATATCTGCACCCTAAATGTTGCTTTGCCTCTGCCCCCCATGAACCTCAGGGAAGTGAATCAAGTTCTCAGAACTTCACTCTTACCATCAAAAGGGAGGGAAGGGGCAGGGAGAAGCCTTCTACAGAGGACTTAAAGATCTATGGTACAAAATGAGAAATCACAAACACTCCCCCTTCAAGAGGGCATGGGCCTTTCAACAAGCTGTGGACCAATCATAATGAAAAGGTCTTTAAAGGGACTCGGTGAATACTGCATAGTAAAGATTTTTTTATTTTTAAATAGGAGTAGCTGACAGCATCTGAGCTAAATTGCTGTCCTTCATAGAAAGTAACCATTTAAAACACACAAAGACTAATGCACAGGTTGTTTTGCTCTCAGGAAATCTAAGTAACCATGACTGAATTGTAACTGCTTAATCCTTAATTTCAGTGAAGAGATACATTAAATACACTGTTTCCCACAGCAAGAATTCAAATTCAACTTGCTTCAATACCTTTGAAAAGAGCACTTACTTCAAACTTGTAAATTATTTAAAAGCGAAAGCTTAATTAATAATGCTGTTTCCAGCCAGATGGCCAGCTATTAGTTTTCAGTCATGTCTTTTGGAACAATTCACCAGAATACTTCAGATGCAAAGGAGTTTTAAAGCAAGTAGCTCTGACTGTCCAGCACTCTCCGTGGCTGCCAAAACATGCCAAGACACAGATACAGGTACAGCAATGTGTAGTTTTTCCAACTCGTGTTGTTGTAGGTCATGGTCATGAAAGCCTCCTAACAATAGCACAATGGCTTGACAGACACACGTTTATTCCATTTAACATTTTGTATTTGGATGGCATTAAATTCACATCTGGTTACATAATATTACTAAAATGAAAGCCTGAGGCTACTTGTATACTGTTTCCCCTGGACTTGTGCTAATAGACTTTAAACTGAAGCTCAGTAGCAGACCACTGTGGTATGATGTCTGTTAACCAGTCAAAATATTCCATGTGTAGAGGAGGCACCAACACAGAGATGAATAGATAAATATTTTGCAAACTCAGTTAAGGCTTACCACTAAACGTCTATGGAATTCTAATATTCTTACTGACATAGCATCTACATGTTTTTAAAGAAAGTTTCCAACAAAAATTAGAACTGCTTTCTTAGTACAAATGAGATGGTGAACAGGAACAGAAAGCTTTTTAAAGAGTAAGGCATTGAGTTTTGCATCAGATTCAACCTCTCGAGATTTTAAGAGCTTTCCACAATCATTATTAAATTCTCTGACATCTTTGTGAGGCAAGTACTGTATTTGGTAAATAGTTAAGAGGGAGATGCAAGCAGGTTAAATGTTTTGCTCGATGTTACATGGCAGCATAGAACAAAACTTGATGTTTTCAGTCTTCCCCAACTACAACGTACATTCATTATGCAGTAATCCACAACTGAAAACCTATCTTAATTCAGTTATGACTGGAAAAAGCAATTATGCATTTGCAACTCTATACATGAACTTTCAGCCTATAGTTCTACCAAACAAGCAAAAACAGATTTGGGGAAAAGCTTCAACGATTAGCTGTCTACCTACACGCAAGTTATTTATGGCATCTAATTCAGAACAAAGCTCTAAACAGACTGCAGACTGCCAGCAGACTTTTACTGGCGACAGAAATCAGCTATAAAGCAGTATTAGCTTTGATAATCTGACAGTTATTATACACTTATTTATTTTTTTATTATACTTCGTTATTTTGCAAAGGTTGTTGCTAATGCTGATTTCAAATCAGCTGCTTTCCACTTTCTATTCCAACATGTCATCTTCCGCAACAACTCCACAGGCCATTAAAAACAAAGAAAAAGCCACAAAATTTTGAAAAGAAAATAGTTACACTAACCAGGTTTAAAAAAAAAAAAAAGAGTTTTGACTTCTGGTGAAGCTTTTGTTTAGCAAGTCAGGTAAATTTAGGCCCCCAAGAAGCAGATATGGGGAAAGATGAGCCAAACCGTGTAACCACGTGCAAGTTTCGCTATTCCAAGCCCATGAAACACTTAATCAAAAAAAAAAAAAGAGTTTTGAATTCTGGTGAAGCTTTTGTTCAGCAAGTCAGGTAAATTTAGGCCCCCAAGAAGCAGATATGGGGAAAGATGAGCCAAACCGTGTAACCACGTGCAAGTTTCGCTATTCCAAGCCCATGAAACACTTAATCTGGGGTCTCCGGAGTTCACAGAAGCTTCACTTCAAGGTTCCAGGCCAACACCAGTAACTACTTTAGATCCTTCCTCCAACAGTCTGGTGACTGTGGGGGAAGAAAGAAAGGGTAGATGTTATTAGCAGACCTTGTGCCCTTCTGAGTTAAAGCCCACCTGCAATTACAGGCCTTGATCTAGGCCGTGCAAGAGGAAAACCCTGCTCCTTCCTACATTTGTAGAGCTGTGTAGCAGGGGAGGTGGGAAGGGGGCTCAGGGAGAAGCACATTATAAGGTCTTCACCACTGGTATGCAAGCTGATTAAAAATGGTTAAAAAAAAAAAAGGAAAAAAAAATGCAGCGTGAGCACAGCCAAACACCGCCTTCTGCACAGGAGCCTCTGCCAATCCAGACGCACCTCAGCTACAAAATGTGGAGGGCCTCTGCCAAGCCACACTTGTGCCCATCAGAAAACCCTCCATGAAACATGAGCGAGAACTCCTCTGAAACTGAAATGTTTTGCAAAGAAGTATCATTTTCAACAAACTTAGGGCTAAATCCTGCCTGGCTTCCTGCCAGATTTCCAGCCTAGGACTGGCAAGTCCAGTCTTTGTGTGACTGGAGCCCTCAGGTCTCGCAGGCCCTGCAAAGTCCTGCAAAGAAAAACCCACAGAAGCCCCAAAAGTCCTGAATTTCAAAGAGAAATCTGAATAATATTCAACCTACAAACACCTCTACCCTCTGTTTTCAGTCCACTGCTTTCTTGTGCTGGCCTGGCTCTGCTTTCACTTGCATGTAAATCAGAATTAAATTTACTGAAATCCATGTAATTACACAAATGCAAAAGACTGGGAAAAGACTCATACTCCAGGTGCTTATTAGACACTCTTTTGGGCAGAATGCTTTTTAAACATTGATACAATTTTTCAGATCCTGTTACACGTGTGCTACAAATTGGCTACCCAAGGGGAACAATAATTTGTTCATCAAATAATAATAAAAGGAGCTTTCTGCACAGTTCCACATATATGGTGACCACGGACTCTGTATCACAATGTGAGAAAGACCCACATCTGGTCTTTCCAAGTTTAACAAAGTTAAAGGTGCTTGTAGTTGGGTCTTCCCACACTATAACACTTAAAATCCAGTTATAGAGGGAAATTTGGGGAGGGGGGAGTGTTTTCTAGCTGTTAAATAGATAAAGCAACAACAGTTGCACATTCATCGGAAAACAAAGAGGCATTCTTATGTTCTACAGATGTCTTCTACTATGCCAAATATTTCTGTGAACTTCAACTGTTCTACATCTGTGAAGATAAGTGAATTTCTCTTTTCACGTTCAAGCAACTAGAACAGGAAGGCCAGTTTTTCCTCTTTTTACTGTGAAAAAGGAGAGCCAATATGAGCATTTGTCATTCAACCATTGCTTCCTGCAACCACTAAGGGGGAAATTTCTGTTTGACTTCCTTTCTAATCAAGATTGTGTTATGATTAATGAATGTCACCAATTCAAAGATCATCTCCAACCTTTCCTGACACAGTTTGTATGCAAAAGTTCAATTAAATGTTCAGATTAGATAACTACAAATGGTGAATTGAGCTAAGGATGGTACACCTAACACCTCAACCCTGAGACTCCTTCCTGAGGACCCAGAATCCTGGAGGAAGCAAGGGCCTCAGGCAGACAGACTCTCCTGACACCCTGCTCCCCATCTTCTCTCCAGGATTCACCTTTTGTAAACTGATGCACATTCCTCCAGAGATCAAAAAAGGAGATGCTCCTGTTCATGGGGTCAGGCACACAGCCCATCTGTGGCGAGTGCACAGGTGCCCTGGGACATGGTAGGCACACACAGACCCCAGTCACACAACCACCTGAAACATGCAACTTCTTTGCCCTCATAACCTCAGTGCTGAACAGCAAGTCAGCTGTAAAGGTATTTCTAGCGAGCAATAAGTTATCTAGATCACCTATTCACCTTTCCTAGACTTACACAGGTTACATTTTTAACAGGTAGGTTTTACTGGATTTTTAAGTATGTTCTTTCATGAGGATCAACAATGAGACTTATTTCGTGTCTTTTACATCAACAGCAGCTCCTAATACTTAAAAAATGCAATCAAACGGACTCCTCGTGGAATAGCATGATGCTGAATATAAGCAGGTTGCAGAACCAAGCTCAAGAGGAAAAACTACCATTGTCTGCCCCTGCTTCCCGGTGTCTTTTCCCCTCAGCTGCTCCTATCCACAGACATCTGCTTCAGAAGTTTGCTCTTGACATAAGCAAGGCCAGTATCAGCAGTCATGTGGGGATCCTCCACTGCAGGGAAAGGAATGGTGGTTCAACACCTGGAGCAATTTCTGGGGCACACAATCCCACAGATCTCCTGGCCTAAAGTGTGCCTGCACCACATACAGCCATGTAGGACAGAGAAACCTACCTTGTTGCTAAATAAGCAAACTTGGATACCCAAAACAGCGTGGCTACAGCAGTTTGGGTTTAACAGGCTTCTTAGTTGACAATAAAGATTTCCTATTCTGGAGCTCGCACAATCCCTGGGTGACTCTAAGAAGTGTGGCATTACCTCTTACCTGGCTGGGCTCTTCTGAAGATAAGGATTGGTCCCTTTTTTCAATTTTCAAAAGGGCTGCTATTACCATGCACAAGTGGTTTACTCCTGCTCACACTGGTGACCTGTGCTTCTGAAGGATCAAGCCTTTGATACAGAGCAAGCCCTGGCTTTTTATTCCGTTTCTACAGAGCCACAGTACCAGTAGCAATCAAACTTTCCTGCTTGCCTAGGGGCAAGTCCCGCCATTCTGACAGTGATGGTAAAGAGATGCAGGTCTAAAAGGCTTCAAAACATCTTTAAAAGCAGTATTAACTGCAACAATCGACACATTATCGTCTCTTCAGTTACACAGAAAGTTGTGCTACCAGTAACAAGAGCCCAATTATTAACAACTTCCTTGTCTTTATGTTTGGGCTCGAGTCGCACGTAACAAAATGTAATTAGCAAACGTTTGCTAAGCTTGGTGGAGTCAGCCTACTACAACTGGAGTGTCTGGACAAGAACCTCTGCCCTGTCTTTATTCCCCTCGCTCCTGTCTGCTCTCTTCACTGCCAATCAACACAATCAGCTTTGGCCTGGAAAAAGCTTTTTACACATCACATCAAGGCAGACAAGGACAAAAGTTAATTAGGACTATTCATAAGCCTTACTGGAAGAGAGTGCTGCATCCCATCCCTGAAAATTTAATTGTGCTCAATAGAGGAAAGCTAGAAAAATAGTAATAATAAAAAAATAAAAACCAGAAAAAGATAATTTGGGAATAAAATCTGATTTAAATTTAATTCAAGCACCGTTTGGCCCTATTTATTTCATAAAGTAGTTCATGCAGGATAATGGCACTGTTGTGCATCTAACAGCATTAGAAGCTCCTAATAAATTAACAAGTGAAAATTAATGGCTGCTCAGTCCATTAAATCTTGTTAATTTTATTTTTGTTGCAATAATATAGCAATCACAGCTTTACATTATTAAACCAATATTTATTAGAAGAACTCATTTTAATTGGATCCCTGATGTGATAATCCCATACAGTGTGTGTTTCTTGATTTCATCAATTTTTTGCATTTATTTCTCATTATATTTAAATGACTGCAATGTTCAGGGTCTTCTCCTAATACTATAAAAGTTAAGCAACCATTTTAAACATTTTATTTCACAAAGATTCAACACCTACTACACAATATAATGAGAATCTTAGGAGTCCTTTCAGAAGCTATTTTAAATATTTTAGCCTCTTAGGAAAGGGGAGAAGGAAAAAAGGCAGAGACATGAATATCTGAAAGCATCTCAACAAATGGTAAAATACATTTTTTCCCCTTCACCCATCAATGTTCTATACAAACATTGTCCTTTTGCCTTTCAAGAGGAGTTCTACCACGGGTTTTAATGCAAAATGTTAGCTGGCCTGCACATCTCAGGGAAAAAGATAAATATATATTAAGAAGAGGTTCTGAATTGCATTGGCTGCTGACAGAGAGATTACAAATGTGAGAAAGCATTTTACTAAGGGCCGGGTCTGACATGTATTCCAGCAGCAAGTACTTTTAGGGAAGGGCTGTGACCCTGGACAATGCTTTTCTCCCATGACCCTTCTCCTTTCCCCAGTTCCCTCACCTCTGGCAACATAACTGAACGCTTAGCTGCTCCCTAACTGGTTGTACCAACATTAGTGCTTCAGCTGAACAGCAGCATTTTGGGGTTTAAAAAGGCATATTGTGGACTAGAAGTCAACTACACATGCTGCTATCCAAGCAGTGACTCTGATGCAAGGGTGCAGAAAAGTTGGAGCAGAACCTCTGTGCCCAGAGAGGAGGATTTGACCTTTGGGGAGATGAAAAGGAGGAAGATGAGAAAGGAACCGATGGACAAGAGGGGTTGCAGGCAGAAAGTACACCTGACTAAAAGCCTGTGTACACTTAACGTCTGATGTGCAAACTCACGCTGATGCCACAAAACCTGGTTACAAAGAGATTTGGAGAGCAGTGTCTACCCTGCGGCTCTCACTGCCACAGCTCATGTGGGTATGACCAGCAGCACCGTTACGGCAGCACAAAGGGTAAGGTAGGGCTGTGAAAACCTGCCCAGAAAGCTTGGCCAGAACACAGGGTAGTGCACAGTTTTGTAGCAGTCAAATTACCAGCACAGGGAGCTAACAAGTATATAGGCACCTGGGGTACGTTTGCACACGGGGACTGTACTGTAATCATCTCCAGTGCACCATCACCATGCCAAGCTAATCTTAAGTGAAGACACTCTTAAGCAAGGCTATGCAACATTAAAGCTCCTCACATACAGGGTCAAGCCAAACTGCAAACAAGGTAGTTTAAAATTAGCATTAAAAAGACATAAACTTGCACATGGACACACACGTGACTGGCCTTTTGCTTATTACCAAAACCAGATGGGCACGAGTCTCAACAGAACATCCTTCAGAGTCTTGCAGACAGCCTCTGCCACTTACCTTACTTACAATTTTCATGTTCTCCTGGTATCAAGACAATCCTCAGAACATGGCAATTCTCGTAAATATTGTGTGGTCAACTACTAACACAACAGAAAGTATCCTCAACCCGAGATGTTCTTAAAATCACTTATGTGTTATCCCTGGTTTTCCCCACCAAAATGTAAAGCATCTAGGGAACACCTTGCTCAGCTGCTTTTAAGAAGCAGAAATGCCATGTTTCCATTTCAGTTGGTACATTCTATCCTTATCAAATGAGTTCCACAAGAAATTACACCCACTGGTCTTCAAAACTATTTTCTAAATTAAAAAAAAGAAACAACCACTACTTAAAAGGTGTCCCTTACATACAAGAATCCTGGCTCCCCTAAAACCACTGGTGGTACCAAAAAAAAAAAAAAAAAGCAGTGATAGGTTCAAAAGAAAAATAAGCCTATGAAAATATATCACAAAATATCAAGAGATGTATGTCTTAATACGAGCAGTAGTACTAAAGATCTTGAAACAAAGCTTTTACTATCTCATCCCATATCAGCAAAACTATATATACTGGACAGCTTTTAGAAATTATTAAATGCTCATCCACAGTTCAGACCCCTATATAGGTTAAGAGTTAACCTCTCAGCACAGATGAGCCTAACACACTTTATTTTTAGGGCAAAATGCTGACGGTTTGCCAGGTGCACAGCACAGCCTTCCTTCAGTTCAGGAATAGTACTAGAAACCCATTGCTCTTCTCCCAAGGATGAAATCCATGGGGTTCTGCAGGTATGTAGTAATGTCAGCTGCGGATTTTGCTGCCATCAGATTCCATGCTTGCAATACTCTTTGGTCACAGAAGCAAAAGGGTCCATCAAAAATTCAAAAATCTGATAGCAGATGGAGTAGACCTCAGCTTGCTCACAGGGCAGAACACAGAGGCCGCAAACTCAAACATCTGGCTGTGCTGGGGTACGTGCTACAGCACGCTATCCTCAAGTTTGTCCAAAAAGTGGTAAAAAAGCTCATCCTGAAAGCTGGGCTCTCAAGATCAACCCAACTACTACAAAAGGCGTATTTCAATGGGCAAAAGAATGTGTGTTTTCAACTTTATCACCCAGTAACAGTATGAAGAAATGTCTTACTGCCATGCAGCCCCAGCTTGCTACAACTCCCTAGGTCAGCTCCTGCCACCAAAGCCCACAGGCTTAACGCGCAGAGGTTTAAAGGCCCTTCTCCAGAAGGATGGGCTTTGGCAGCAACACGCCAGCGAGGGAGGGAGGAAGGTCCTTAACAGTGCCACTCTGTCCAGCACCAGTTACTGCGACACAAGAAACAACCAGATGGTCTGACACCAGTCGGTTTTTCAGGTGGAAATTACTTCCTGCTCCAGCAGAAAAAATAAGAAGGAAAAATCCTGGCAGCAGCATGTTACACTGAAACCCTTAAGGGTCTCTCCAGCCTTTTACTGTCTGTCACAGGTACTTCCAACAGAAAACCTGAGGCCTGAGGTATCTGTCACATCATCTTAAAAATGAGCACTTGGAAAGGTAATACATGCTGAACAAATGCACAAGCAAATAAACTATTCATTATTTAATAATCCATCCAGAGACTGAATGTAGTATGCATAGTTCCAGTTCCAGGCAGATAAAAATGACAGCAGAAATAAATTTGGTATTCTAGTTCCTTAGCCCTACAACAAAGATTAATTTTTCTATTGATCTTTATTAAAACAATCCCACCTGATCACTACAGGAATTTGCTGTGTAGCCTTCATTCCCATGAGCAACGCTTCTGCAAAGCTCAGGCACTTTTACATCTGAAGCTTGCTTCTGCTCATGGATACAATAGCTAATTTTGGACTTAGCCTACTCCTGCTGGGCCAGAGTCACCACTGACATAGCTCCACTGTAATTCAGTCTACTGATGCATTACAGACAATGCACAACATGATCTAATCCTTAATGATGGGGTTTCCCCCTTTTTCCCCCTCAACATACTTATTTGACTAAACAGTAAAATGACATAGGTAGAATTATTTTTAAAAAACCCAACCCAAACTAAAACCATACTAAAATTGTTTTGCAAACGCTAATTTCAAATGACACAATAATCAGATTCACAGATACATTAGGACAAACAGAGCAGTCCAGAGGAGAAGGCACAGCTCTTAAAGTCACATGACCTGGCTATAGTTCCAGCTCTACCACTGGCTTCTAGACAAGCTGTTTCCCATTTCCACACCATTCCTCAGTTTCTGATATATAGATATTAACCTCTCAATATGCTGCTGCAGAGGGTCCTGCACAGACTAACCTAGCCACGCCCATTTGGATCTCTGCTATATATATATTAAACAATCATAAAAGTACGTATGAAGTGTCATATTTAAAAACCAGTCAGTGCCTTGGCATTAGGAGCAACCTTCAAAATACACTGACAACTCCCTCATACCAAGGTTTAAGATCTGGAGGATCCAGGCTCTGTGTCTGAAGTGAACATGAAATGTTTTAATTTCTTTACAGATTTCCTTTAACAGTGCTAGGTCTAGGAGAAACGCACCTTCACTTCTGCACAGTAGGAACTGCCAGGAAAATCTCTGGAGGTGATATTTATGACTTGTGATATCTGTGTTGTAACGTATTTTCAAGCTTCATTTTTCTAAACTAAAGCATCATAGTCCACTCATCTCTTTGCTTCCTTTGAACCATAAAATTCCAGAACCCTCCTCCCTTATCTAAACTACGTTGTTACTAGTAAAAGCAATACCAGGAGGCCTCACGCTCTCATCCTTAACAGGTCAGCATCAGCTAGACACAATACCCAGGTCACATCAGCAGGGCTACTCAAGGCATTTTCTTCTTTTGAAATGGTAAATATTTCAGGAAAGTGGTTTAAATAGGGTATTACCTACAGTGAAAAGCACACTGCTTAACAAGAATTAAAAAAATACAGGTTTTAAGGCATTTGTATGGGGTGGTAGCTCTACAGGTTTTGATTTCTGCTTCAACTAGGCGGAAGGCAGAGTAACTAACAAAGGCAGAGAGGTCTATTTGCATTACTGGCCAAATTCTCAGCCACAGTCATTCAGCACCAAAAAGATAAGGAGACTTTATTTTTCCTTTAAAAAAACCACTGTAGTTGTTGGAAGAAAATTTTAGGACTTCCAAATATCCACATTTCTAAGCTACTTGGTTCGCTTTTTCATGCAACAGATGCTGCTTTGTATTAGCTACTGCATATTAAATCATTCTGACAACCAAGAAAGCATACATTTGTTTGCGCGAGAGAGAAGCATGAATACACACACACACAGATATCTTCTCACGCAGAAGCATACAATTATGTAGCATTCAAATATTTGGGATGAACTTTGGCCTTTGGTTTTTTTTAAAAGAGCACCCTCAAACAACAATCAGTAACAGAGTCAGCAGTCATCCGGCTGAGCGCAGAGAAATCAACAAATCTTCAGCGATAAAGCACCACTTGTGGCCAGCTATTGAAAGTTACTTGGAAATTTTTTCTTAGATGGGATACTTATGTACACGTCCTTTGTGATTTATAATGGCCTTATGCATCGATCTCTGAATCGAGGATAAAAATAAAAATCTATGTTAATTCAAAAAAATTTTAAGAGCGAGTTATATTCGCCCTCACATGCTCTTTTTGTACCCCAAACAATCCCCTTCAGCCATGCCATTCGCATTCCCGATTTAAAAAGTAATCTGAAAACGCATTCACAGCACGGCTCTAAATCACCTCTTCAGAGTAAGAACTCTCTAGCTAATATGGAAGAAACCAAGCAACCCAAACAAAACCGTTTTCCCGATACATTAATCAGAAGAAAAGGGAATGCAACCGTGCTAGCGAACACGCTTAAACTTCTGACAATGCGAGTGTCCACACTAACTGTAATCCAGAGCGCTTCCAACTCTTCTTTCTTTTTTTAAATCTCGGTTGCAGACACATTTTCTCCCCCACATTCCCCTCTTACTTTCTTCCTCTCGTTACTAGACAGTAACCCAGTTCTGTAGCCAGTTTGGGGTTTGTTTTGTTTGGGGTTTTTGGACCATACACAGCGCCAGGACAGCGCACGCAGGAGAGGACTAACACCGCGCCGAAGCGCAGCGGGGCTGGAAAGCAAAACAAACCCT
>NW_010232851.1:404-916 GCF_000690775.1 Eurypyga helias | reverse complement strand
CGCCGATCCCATTACCGCCGATCCCGGCACTGATGCTCTTTGCCAGCCCGATCCTGTTACAGCCAGTTGCCACAGAGCTGATCCATCCCATTACAGCCAGTCCTGTTAGAGCTTGTCCCCATGGTGCTTCCGTTGCAGCCGATCCCTACAGCTGATCCCTACAGCCGATCCCTACAGCTGATCCCTACAGCCGATCCCTACAGCTGATCCCTACAGCCGATCCCTACAGCTGATCCCTACAGCCGATCCCTACAGCTGATCCCTACAGCCGATCCCTACAGCTGATCCCTACAGCCGATCCCTACAGCTGATCCCTACAGCCGATCCCTACAGCTGATCCCTACAGCCCATCCCTACAGCCAATTGATCCCGTTACAGCCCATCCCGTTACAGCCTGTCCCCGTGGGTGCTCCTGTTACAGCCGATCCCTACAGCTGATCCCTACAGCCGATCCCTACAGCTGATCCCTACAGCCCATCCTGTTACAGCTTGTCCCCGTGGGGGCTTCCACA
>NW_010232851.1:0-297 GCF_000690775.1 Eurypyga helias | reverse complement strand
CACGGCAGCCAATTGATCCTGTTACAGCTCATCCCGTTACAGCCTGTCCCCATGGGTGCTCCTGTTACAGCCGATCCCTACAGCCGATCCCGTTACAGCTCGACCCCATGGGCGCTCCTGCTACGGCCGATCCCATTACAACCAATCCCCAGAGCCGATCCCGTTACAGGGCGATGGTGCCCATGCCCGAGCTCTCCCCTGAGGCCTCCCGGCTCCTCGTCTCGGCCGCAGTCTCCCTCGCCGTTGTCCTCCTCTTCCTCACCTTCCTCCCCCCTGCCCCCAGGGGGCGGCACCTGC
>NW_010232850.1:6910-23927 GCF_000690775.1 Eurypyga helias | reverse complement strand
ATATTTTTCTACTTGGGTTTTCACAAAGTAAATAAAATGCCTAAAGGAAAAAAAAAATCCTCTAAATTGTTGCTGGTCAAAGCCTGATCACTAAAATAACTATACTAGACAGAAAATGCTTGGAGAAGTTGTGGATTACTATGAACTTAAAACTTTTGTCTCTTAATCAGTTTATAATATTTGAGTTAATTTAGGGAGAATGTGTAAAGCTGGACTGAAGTTAAAGCCATTGTAAATACTTTAAGTTCAAAAGCATCTGTGTCTTTTAAGGGATTTGAGCCTGGAAGAAAGTATACTGGTAAGGCTTAGAGCTTCACATGCTTTATCAAAGATTTGCTTTTATTCTTAGGTTAGAAACTTCTCAGTACCTTCATCAGTTTTTCAAGGAAGACAGGTAGGATGATCTCTGAAGTTTGGCTTTGTTCATACCTTCTGTAGTCCTTATGAATTCTTAAAAGTCAGTTAGACTCCATGTATTCTACTCAGTGATGCAAAGACTTGTGTCTCCACCTATGGTCCTTATTGCTCATATACTCATTTCGCTTGATCAGTGACCACCCGTTTCTGTTTGAATTTTCAAGGTGAATGACTGAATTGAATCTTGCTATATAGGCTTTCCAGCACTGGACCACCCACTTACTCTGGGTCCTTTAAAACAAACTGACAAAACATCTAAGTTCTTTGTTCACCCTCAACTTTGCTGGTATTATTTTACAAGCACAATCTTGTTTAATACCTGATAATTAGTGGTAATAGCCTTTTTAACTTCTGCAGCTGTCAAAACCACATATCTCTAGCAAAAGCATAAAGAATATTATGTATCCAGGCAGTAGGCTACCTTATCCCTTTAGTTTGTCTCAGCTAAGAAAAATATCTCCATGGTGTAACTCGCATAGCTTTGGTTCTTGCTACTGATCAAATTCATGTCGTTTTTTCTTCAATGATCTCAGTCCTAGAAGCATCTAACAAAGGCATCAAGGCAGACAGCTTCATAAAGGAAAAGACACTTCTCTGCATTGTGCCTTTTCTTTTAAAGAAGGTCCAAGGAGGGCAGAGGAAACCATACAGCAACCCCCACTAGAAACATGACACATAGCTTTTATTTTACTGTCCTGTTTGTCACATGCCAATACTCAGAATGTGGGATGTTATAAAGATCTTGGAAACAGGCCGCAAACCCTACAGCTATTGTACCATTTTAAATCTCCGCCCCCACAGCTGGACCCCAGATCATAATAGAACAAAAGCCCTTTCCACATATTCACTATGTGTCTGCAACACAGCTATGTTCTCGTTAATGAGTTTGGAAGTGATATTGTCCATGCTTTGCGCATTAGTATGAGTATTCAGGAGTTTGGCATGGATGCTTGTCTCAGTTCTGCAGCTGATGTGTGGTGAAACTTTAGCTATGTCATTATCCTCCAGGTGTTGGACCTTAGCAGAGGGTAGCATAACAGGAAAGTTGGAAAAAAGACAGCATCTCTAACATGTTTTAGGGTGTTTGTCAAACGTAATTCTCTGATGCTGGATAACCCAGGAATAATTGAAGAAAGCTGTCTTGACAGCAAAGCAGTAACGGTCCACCTAACATGAAATACATTTGTGCAAGCCCAGGAAACTACATGTTGCATGAAGATAGATCTATTTTTGTACATGTTGGTAGATCCATTTTAGCCACATTATGTATGGACATGGAACATGTTTAGAAAAAAAGCTAGTGGGAAACTGGGTGTCAGCGAAGCCAGAAACAAGCAAAGTTGAAGTGGGTCAATATGTGATTTTAAACATGATTCCGTATCAAATGTTTTCTAACTAACCAGGCTACTATGTACAGATGCGTTTCATTCCCATAATTAAAGTTTATTGCCAATGGATTTTTTGTGAACAATTTGAAGAGAGTATAGAGGGACCACATAATGGCAAAACAAGTAAACATCAAAAAGACTGGGCCAACAGTGTGTTTTCTTACTCAGTGTTCTAAGGCACATACAAGAAAGATATTTTCCATGACCAAAAAACTTAGTATGTGTCTTAGCAGATAACATCACACAAGAATTATGTTTGCTTTAAGAAGAGTGGAAGTGACAGACAGTGTTGCATTGTGTAGCCCCTTGCTAATGGATTGTGATTGTATCTTGCTGGCAAAGGAATACTGAGTTCAGTGACAGACATTTCTTGCACAGCTTTCTGTGTTCTGTTCAATAAACCTTACGGGCTGTGCAAGGCTTCCCTTAGAGAAGTAAATGTGTATTTGCTGGTAGTCCAGTCTGTGGTTGAAACTTGGTGAACTAGACTCTAGATAATTTTTCCACCATTTCTAGTGAACACACTGCAATTACAGCTGGGGTTTCTGATAGTGTTAGTTGTATCCATAGTTTATATTTGATACTTCCTAGACAACTTCTAACTGCTCAGAACTGGAATGCCTACATTTTTTGGCATTCACATGAAGTAGTCATAGGAACACCATAGGAACTTTTGATTATTCCTGTGTCAAAGAATTTACTGTGATTCACTGGTCCAGAATTGAATCTATCCAAGTTAAGGCTATTTCATGGGAAGACTCCATTCTGAACCTAAGAGTAACTTGAGAAACAAATAAGGTTGTGATGTCCTAATTTCCATGTCTACTTAAGAATGGTTGCCATTTTCAGACTCAGACAAAGAGTAACATCCATGTAGAGAGTAGACCTGGATTATATGCTTTTTTACGTTGGTTTGTGAGATAAACTGTAATGTTTTTAGACAAATATGAGCAAAATTTATGACTGTATTTTTACCCAAGGATCTCAAAGCTTCTCACAACTATTAAGTTTATCCTACACCAGGTTGTAATATCAGGTATGTAATGAGATTGTTGGCACAAATAAGAAAAGTAAATAACTGAAATCAGTAAAGTGTTACTAAATAAGTAAATGAGGGCACAGATGATACAGCTCACCTCTGAACTGTGACAAAATACAGCTTATGAAAAATATAGTAGCAAGTGTCCTCTTTTCCCATATTGGTAGGTTTATGTCTAGCTACTTAGAGTCTTTAAAGGATTTAAGCAAATTGCAGAGAAAATCACTACAACTGTCCCTTCTCTCCCTTACCTCTGGCACAGCACAGAGTGTTCATCAACTGGGAGTTCCTACAGGCACAAAATGTGTGAAAGCCACTAACAAAAGGGTGAAAAATTGACTCTCCCTAGTGAAATCTTGCATGTCAGCTGTGGAACTAGGATTGAACTTCACAACTCAGTATTGTCAGCCAGTGACAAGCCATGCTCAAGTTGTCTCAGAGTTTGACACAATTTTTCAGCTGAATATCAAGCAGATTTGTGTTCTGAAAAAACCTGCTTCAGATTAATCTCTGCTCATTTGTGAAGCTGCACTCCTGCTTTAAAAAAATGAAATATTCTTTTTTATTTCCCTAAAATGAAATTTCCATTTTTTGGAATACAATTCCTTTAAACTTTGAAATATCCATTAATTTTATTTTTAAATGGAGAAAAAAATTATTAGTTGTTAAATTGGTTTTGGATCAAAGATGACACTATTTGGTTTGAAGTGGTGCTTCCTTTAAACTTCACAATGACTGAAAATGTTGGCTTGTGATGACCTGGGACTAAATTGTTCTTATTATTTTAGAAATACCACCACCACCAAATAATAATGTAACCTTAGTTCTAATCTCCTGTCCCCTCCTGCACATAGTAACCCCTATTTTTTCTCTTGTATTTCAAATGAAAAATTCTCTGATGTTCATCAGATTTCACAATAGCCTTCAATTAGAAAAACATGCTTTCAAGGAGCATAAGGGCAGCATGTAACATGGAATGTGAAAGCTGATTTGAAATGTCAGATTTCAAGGCCTGTGATTAAGAATTTGATTTTGAATCATTAATCTTTTGGAAAGTTTCCTTTTTGCCCAGGACCTGGAAGTTCTCATTCTAGTGCCATGCTAGAGACTGTGTGTTCAGCAGCAAATTGGCAGCACAGTGGGAGGATTAAGCTTTTGAAAAATTATTTTCCTCTAATGAAACCCTCTTAGGAAGTGATGTCCATTGCTGCCAATGTAAACACTCACCTAGTGTCCATGACAGCAATAAATTTTTTTTTCCAGAAAATACAGGAAGCTGAAACATGTGTAAGGAGCATGGTGCATGGTGAAATCATGAGGGGCACATAAGCAAGCTCCAGTTACACAAGAAACTGGAAAAAACTTGTTATGAGAGAGTGATATATGGTCACTTCTACTTATATTACAGCAGTGTTTAGAGAACTTGTCCTAAATCAGTACCCCATATGACAATAACTGTTAAATTTTTCACAAGAAACAGCCTTAGCCCTCTTGAGTTCACAGTACCAGTGGGCTAGACAACAAAACTAGGAGTCTGAGGGGCATAAAAATGGGAATTAACCCACTGTCATAAGGGACACAATTGCAGAGCTGAAAATCATAATTGAGGGCAGTGTGTGGTCCTCACTGAATTCAATACAGTTTTGCCATCTGATGATAAAACGCTAAGAATTAGCTCTGTCCTCTTCCTCCCTGTTCAATGCCCTTCTCACACAGTCACATGTTTTTCTGACAAATTCCTAACTGCCATGGTTTAGTCCCAGCTGGCAACTAAACACCATGAAGCTGCCTGCTTGCTCGCCCCTCCATCCCAGGTGGGATGGGTGAGAGAACTGGAAAAAACCACTCATGGGTTGAGATAAAAACAGTTTAATAGGACAGAAAAGGGTGAGGAAATAATAATAATAGTGATAAAGGAATATACAAAACCAAGTGATGTACAACACAACAGTTGCTCACGACTCAGTGATCAATAGCCTGTCCCCAAGCAGTGATCCCTCCCAGCCATCTTCTTAGCTTATATACTGAGCTTGATGCCTTATGGCATGAAATATCCCTCTGGTCAGTTTAGGTCAGCCGTCCTGGCATCGTCTCCTTCTCTACAAGAAGCTGGGAGAACAGAGGTAGTATGAGAAATTGAAAACATCCTTGGCTTAATAAAATAATTGCTTGGCAATAACTAAACTATTAGTGTTATCAACATTCTTCTCAGCCCAAATCCAAAGCATAGTCCCACACTAGATACTATGAAGAAAATTAACTCTCTCTCATCCAAAATCAGCACATTAACACTGGTTAATTCCCATCAGTGACAATGAAGGAGTCGTCTTTTTTGGAGAGTGGAGGCTTAGGGTATCAATAATATGTTACAAACCTTCTCATTGCTGGACTGGTCTTCCAGCCACCTTTTCCCTGGCTGGTATTCATTGTTAAAACTACTGAGAAAATGATGATATGGTCTGCTGAAAATAAATATTTTTTCACAAATATTTTTATGAAAAGTTAATTAACTTCATCAAACCATACAGCTGCAAATATTTTGATTGAAAAAGATGTTATTTTATGAAGTGTGTCATTGATCTCCTGCCAAATTCTGAATATAGAAGCATCAGCTTCCTAATGATTTAATATCAACAATACTGACTTCCTACATGGTTAATGCTGATAGGCCTTTCTAAAGATAATGCAGCTGGTTGCCCCTTTGTCCCCATTCGTGCCTTTATGAGTGCATGTCTCAGCTGTTAGTTCAGAAGTTTATGCCTTTCCCATTTGATTCCCTCACACACACACACTTTTTGCACATAAACTACTTCACCCTGAATACCAGCCACCACATTGTATAGCGTTTGATCTGTGTAGTGCAATACCCATCCTTTCCTCAGGAACTGTATCAGTGAAGAAACTGGTGAAGCAGCTTGCATAAAACAGCTTGTTTAATAAGAGGAAGAATTCATTAGAGGGAAAAAATTTTAAAATACCAAACAGTTGGCACCCAATTTTCTGTACTTGTCTTCGTGCTGACATGTGTTATGTGGCTGCACAGGGAGCTGAATCAGGGAACTGGATGAAAAATTCCTTTTGCAGAAGGAGGGGTTGGATTAGTTCCCTTACCCAAATTACCACGCAACCACACAAGCAACCCTCTCAGTGGCAGCCCACACTTAGCTCAACTTAATTTGCTCATTTCACCTCATTTAAGTGGTTGGTGAACATTAGAAATAACATTTGTCAAGTTAGTTTTTCTGTAGAACTGTATTTCTGGAAGATGTTATTTCTTGTTGTGTGTTAAGTTTGTGTGTCCATTCAGTGTGCCAGTAGACACTTTCTTGCTGTTGCTCAGCATCCTGCTCTGAAGATCAAGCCAAGTACTTGTGTTGGATTTTATGCACAGGGCAGGTGATCACATGTTTTAAACAGTTTTCAAGTGTAAATTATTATTATGAATTCAGAGCCTGGATAAGTAAACTATGAACAGCTGATGGCTGTGTTATTCCATCCTGATGAACTTAATAATCACTACCAATCCAATATGTAAGGGAAGAATATTGCTTTTTTATCAGAAGTGATTTGAACAAATCTCTGCAGAGATCTTTCAGGAACACCTCCACTTAGGCTGAAGTTTCTGTGTTCAATCCATTCATGAGACTAAACTCCAGCAAGGATGTGTATTCAGGCAAAATACTGAACTCATAATGTCTAGATACTGATATTTTAGTTTTCATTTTAAACAAAGAAGTTTCTATTCAGAGTTGAACAGGATTCTATTCCCAATTAGGCAGTGTTAAAGAAAACTTTGACTCTAGGTACTTCCTGACTTAAGAGTGCCTTGGTTTGTGAATGGAAAGTGTTTTTCAAAGGAGTGCAGGAATTAGAATCATAGAATCATAGAATGGTTAGGGTTGGAAGGGACCTTAAAGACCATCTAGTTCCAACCCCCCTGCCATGGGCAGGGACACCTTGCACTAGACCACGTTGCTCAAAGCCTCATCCAGCCTGGCCTTGAAGACATCCAGGGATGGGGCATCCACAACATCTCTGGGCAACCTGTTCCAGTGCCTCACCACCCTCTCTGTGAAGAATTTCTTCCTGATATCTAATCTAAACCTCCCTGTTTTCAATTTGTACCCATTACCCCTTGTCCTATCACTACAGGCTCTTGTAAAAAGTCCTCTCCCAGCACCCTTGTAGGCCCCCTTCAGATACTGGAAAGCTGCAATGAGGTCTCCTCGGAGCCTCCTCTTCTCCAGGCTGAACAAGCCCAGTTCTCGCAGCCTTTCATCATAGGAGAGGTGCTCCAGTGAATTCTTTCACTACTTTACAGGAGGAGAAACCGAAGCGGAAATAGTTGACACGAATTATCCATGGTCACCCTATAGTCAGTTAGCTGACTGAAAGAAGAAATGAGCCTTAGTCCCAGTCCATTTTTCAAGCCATAGGGCCATGCTGAACAACCTCCGCAGCCAAAACACTAAAAATCATAATGACAAGACTTTCCCTCCTTTATCATATGGAAAGAATTTTTTTGACTTCTGGGAGCCTGTCGATGATCTTGCTGGACTTACATTGTCTTGAAAAACTCAACTCAGCTCTAGTAACCTTTTCTTTGTTATGACACAAATTTTTAGTGACCACACACTGTCAGGAGTGGAATTTCACTATTGAAACTCTCTACTGTTTTCTCACAGTAACTACTCAGCTATTGTATCTTCTGTGATCTCTTTTCCTGCAGCCTCTGATGACTGCTTGAAAAGTCATATCACCCAGATATATCACAAATCAAAAAATCACTGTCACTAGGGCTGTTAAAGGTTACTGGTCTGGTCACTCTGGTTTGAGATTTTGCAAATAAACAGGGTGATGAAGACATGCTCAGTGAAAAAGGGAAAAATACTGATAATCTCAGGATTTGACAAATCCTGGTCAAAGGATCACAACTTCCCCAGAGTTTGAGCATGTGTTCAGGCTACAAGAAAATCTGATCTGATCTTGTTTCTACTGGAGTGCAAGAAGCCAGTCAACTTCTCTACATGTTTTCCATTATCATCTGCAATTTACTTCCTTAATAGAAAATAAACGCATGACCCCCTTCTGTCCTTAGCTCCAGCTTGTCCCATCTGTAACAACTGTAGAATCAAAAGAGGTAAGCATTTCTGAAAACTAAAAGCCACTGGGAAAATATGTCTTTTCTATTGCCCATCACATTTTGTTTAAAAATCTGAATTTTGGGATGAAAACATTTCTGGCTGTAGCCATGATATGACAGGCCATCAATATTTATTTAGAAGTGGCATCAAAAAGACAAGGAGAATCAAATGTCACAGTGTATTTGTCACAAATAGCTTGAAACTCAAGTGAAATTTATTATTTTTTTCTTTCCCTGAAATGAATGCCTGTGAGGGCAAATAATAAAAGACTTTTGTGTGCAAAGGAATTCAACTGCCACTACTCAAAGGAAAAAAGTCTAACAAATTATTATTAGCTAGAGATTCACTTGTGAAATTTTCTCTTGTGAAATTGATTTTGTTGATTTTTTTTCTTTTTTATTTCTTTTATATGCACTTGGATAAATTGCTGGGCTGAATAAAGTTGTAGACACAAACTGATTTAAAATCCCTTGATATATGGTGATGTCTAATGGTCAGAGACATGTGGGTTCTCAGAATAATCCTTTGTTTTTTATTAATAGCATGTGAACATGTGAACACGCTGTTCTTACTGCATCCCAGGATGCCACTGGCCTTCTTGGCTGTGAGGGCACACTGTTGGCTCATGGTCATCCTGTTGTCCACTAGGACTCCAAGGTCCTTTTCCCTGGAGCTGCCTTCCAGCAGAACAGCCCCCAACCTGTACTGATCCATGGGTTTGTTCTTCCCCAGATGCAGTACTTTACACTTGCCCTTATTGAATTGCATTAGATTTCTCCCTGCCCAGCTCTCCAGCCTGTCTAGGTCATGCTGGATGGCAGCACAGCCTTTTGGTGTGGCAGCCACTCCTCACAGTTTTGTATCATTAGTAAACTTGCTGAGAGTATGTTCTATCCCTTCGTCCAGGTCATTGATGAATATATTGAATAGGGCTGGACCCAGCACTGACCCCTGAGGGACACCACTAGCCAGAGACCTCCAACTAGACTCTGCCCCACTGACCACAACTCTAAGCAATTTCCTCCAGCCAGTTCCCATCCCACCTCACTGCCCAGTGATACAGTTCATACTTCCTAAGCTTGTCTATGAGGATGCCATGTGATACAGTGTCAAAAGCTTTGCTGAAGTCAAGGCAGACCACATCCACTGCCTTCCCCTCGTCTATCCATCTAGTGATGCCATCATAAAAAACTATCAGATTGGTCAAGTATGACTTCCTCTTGTTGAATCCATGCTGACTACTCATGATAAGCTTCCTTTCCTCAACATGCTTTGAGATGGCATCAAGAACAAGTTGTTCCATCATCTCTCCAGGGATGGAGGTGAGACTGACCAGCCTATAGTTACCCGGGTCCTCCTTGCCTTTTTTGAACATTGGAGTAACATTGGCTTTTCTCCAGTCCTCAGACACCTCTGCCGTTCTCCAGGACTTTTCAAAGATTATGGAGAGTGGCCTAGCAATGACTTCCACCAGCTCCCTCAGCACTTGCGGGTGCATCCCATTAGGGCATTCTTAGCATTTTCTGTGTTTCTGTCGATTACTTAAGCCTTCCTGTTTTTCTGTGAATAGCCTGTATGGGGCTCCAATCTTCCTGGACAATACTTTGCCTGGAAAACATACAATATATGTATCTTGCCTTTGTCCAGTCATGTATTTAAAAGCAATACATTTAAATTCAGCTTGCTCAGGTGGGCAATAAATGAAATTTTGATCTTTTCCTCTATTCTTAAGAAAAAAATGTAGCCTGCAATTTACTTTCCTACTGAACATCGTATTTCAGGAAGAAATGTTTACATTATAAGATTTTATGATTCTTTTATTTGTTACAGTGGGAGGCTAAAGTACAAAAAATAATTAACTAGCAAAGAGCAGATCAGATGCTGTGCTCATAAGCAGGAGGATAGTTGTGATAATAATAAATTTCTGAAGTTAGCAGATAAAGGAAGCCAAACCAGAGCACACAGAAGCAAAGGCACAGATTTTTTTAAAATGTGAGGTAGTTTATAAATTTAATTGGAGTTTTGGAAGATTTTCTATCTTCTAGGGTAAGGAATGTAAGTGAATACTAGATGTCATTCTGAAAGGTACAGTCTAGTCCATCCATTAATGACAGCCATCAAGTAGCAATCAGTGGTATAAATCTATGGACTGTGTTACGCAAAGGGTTAGATGAGTTGAAGAAGTGATCCTTTGTGCTTCTAAGAACCTAATGTACATTTTTAGTGTGATTGGTGCCATAGAGATGCACGGAACAGGTAGTATCTTCTGAAAAATGTGGAGTTTAATCAAGATATTCAAAAGTAAACAAGTAGGGAGTGGATCTTGTTTGTTTTACATCATTATCAAATACTAACTACTTTTTCTTGGGTGTTACAGTAGTGTGATTTATAGGATGAGAGAAGTGAAACTTTGTGGGCTAGAAAAGAACTTAGGAAACTTTCCAACTTAATTATACTTGCATAAGAAATGTGTTTTATCTCTATAAAATTACCAGAACCACTGCTGAGAAAATGGAGATGTCTCTTATGGACCATGCCTCCAAGTATTTCCCCTCAAAGCATACCCAGGATCACTGACTCTGAGGAAAATATTTGTGGAAGGACACCCCTGCATGTTCCCAGCATTTTATTTGCTGTGTAGATTGCACAGTATTGCAGTATAAACAGTCCAGTTTCAGCTAGTACATAAAAATTGTAATTAGTTAAAAACCTTTGTAAGCAGCAGGTTGCCTTGCATAATTTTTCAGAATTGCTCTGCTCAGGCTCCAAATTCTTCTCACACTTCATTTATCAGCGTATCTGGGAGGCCATGCGAGATATGCATACATTTTCCTGCTAAAAAGATGAATAATGGCTCCTATTCTACATTAGCCCTGTGGAATACTTCTCAGAAATTTTATTAGATCTTCCAGGGTGTACCAAGGTATCCCCTCAGGATGTGAGAAAGTAGATGCGATGAGGAATATTTAGTTAGGGACTGGATCTAGAGAAGAAAATGGGCACCTATCCAAAATGAGGCAACTACGTTAGAGCATCTACATCAAACAGATACAAGACAATTGCCTCAAAAAACTTAACTGAACACACAGCTGAGGGGGCTGTAAAAAGTCCGTGAATTTCAGTCAGTAAGCTGTCAGCTGGTATAGAGACTTGTGCCACAGGAACAATGGATTCTTTCTGTTATGGAAAATATAGGCTGTATCTCAGTATATGGAAGGTAAGTTATATATATATGTTCAGCTTAACACATGTACCTCAATAAATGAGATAGAAAACAGCATTAGTCACAAGTATTGTATGCACTCAGCCACACTGGGGTACAGTGAAAACAGAAATAATCTGCATGTGGTAAGTACTTAGGACAGAACATAAGCTGTTTGCCTACATCTGGCCAGCAAGCACCACATCTGTATCTAATAACTCTAGTCACCCTGTATGTAACTTAAACAAATCTGCATTACCATGTAAATGAATTACCATTAAAATATGACCTGGCCATAAAGCTTCCATAGAAGAGGAAGTTTCCCATGTTGAATTCCATTAATTCTTACCAAATTAATCTAATTGCTCCCTGAGATAATAATTAAGATCTTCTCTTTTGTTTTCACCTGGTGGCAATCAAATGACTAGCAATCTTTCACTGCTTCCTAAGAGCACAGTTGTTCTAGGTAAGGAGGATATTTTGTTGGGAGCTTTTGTAACCTACTAGCCTGAGACTCCACACTTGGGTAAAGCAAGAATGACTTTGTGGCTTTTGCTAAAATGGTTCCTGTCAAAATGTAAGCAAGGAAAAAACAGCTGCAAATTATATGGTTTAGTACAAGAAAGCATCAGGGGAAATTTAGGAAGCTGTGCTGCACAGGAGTTCAAGCTAGTTTAAAATCCATCTGAAGCATCTCTGCATTGCACTGGTTTTTGCAGCCACTGAAAATCAAGCCAACTGTATTTTAAAGTGGATCTTTACAGATAAGCAGAACACCATCAGTTCCACTGAAGTCAATAAAAGCTCAAAGCAGTCATTGTCACCTGTAAAAATGACATTCATTAAAATATTTAAAAATAATGTGTGTAACAAGAGTTGGAGTGTACATCTCCAGAAATAAACCCACACGTGTACGATCACTGAGATATTGGCAGCTTGCAGCAGGGATAAACCTCAATATAAATCCATATAGTTAAGCTCACATTTATGGTGTGGGAAGCAATTGAACCATGCTCTGCCAAAACCTGTTTCCCTTTTCATCTGTTCTAATAGTGGTCTCTCAGTATATTTGATGTAAACAAAATGGCAAAGAACCATTCTCTGGGTTCTGCATCAAAAGGCATGGCACAGTTCATGCCCACACCATTTTTCTCTCTTCAACCCAAAGCAAAGCATCCTGCTTCAAAGTGTCAGCTAGAAACAGTCCCTGACCTGAAGAATTTCCATACCATGCCCAGGCATTGCCTGAATGTTTGTCAATTGACACAAGCCAGAATTGTACCAGGGAGCATGCTATTAATTGTATGCTAGCATATGCTTGAGCCTATGCACTAGCCGTGTTTTGTGGGTTGATCCTGCCTGTAGGCCAGGTGCCCACCAATGCCTATCACTCTACTCCTCAGCTGGACAGGGCAGAGAATATATAATGAAAAGCTTATTGGTCAAGAGAAGGGCAGGGAGAGATCACTCACCAAGTATCATCATGGGCAAAACAGACTCAAGGAAAAAATTACTGTAATTTATTACCAATCAAATCAGAATAGGACAATGAGAAATAAAACCAAATCTTAAAACACTTTGTCCCCCCACCCTTCCTTACTTCCTGGGCTCAACTTTGCTCCCCATTTCTCTACCTCCTCCTCCTGAGCAGTTCATGGGGATGGGGAATGAGGATTTTGGTCAGTTCATCACATGTTGTTTCTGCTGTTCCTTCCTCCTTGGGAGGGGACTCCTCACACTCTGCCCCTGCTCCAGCATGGGGTCCCTGCCATGGCAGACAGTGCTTCATGAACTTCTTCAATGTGAGTCCTTCCCATCAGCTACAGTTCTTCATTAACTGCTCCAGCGTGGGTCTCTCTCTCGGGGTGCAGTCCTTCAGGAGCAGCCTGCTCCAGTGTGGGTCCCTGGTGGGGTCACAGCCTCCCTCAGACATCCACCTGCTCTGGCATGGGTCCTCCATGGGCTGCAGGGGGGTCTCTACTCTCCTGTGACCCTCCATGGCTGCAGCGGCACAGCCTGCCCCCTCACCATGATCTTCACAAGGGCCTGCAGGGGAATCTCTGCTCTGGTGCCTGGAGCACTTCCTCCTTCTCCTTTCCCACTGACTTTGGTGTCTGCAGAGTTGATTCTCTCACATATTCTCAATCCTCTTCCCGGCTGCAGCTGCACAGGTGTTTTTTCCCCCTTCTTAAATTCTCCTTCTGTTATCCCAGAGACACAAGCACCATCATGGATGGGGTGGCATTGGGCAGTGACAGATCCATCCTGGAGTGGCTGGCATGGGCTCTGTCGGACACGGGGGAAGCTTCTAGCAGCATTTCACAGAAGCCACACCTGCAGCCCTGCTGCTACCAAAACCTTGCCATACAATCCCAATACATCATGATTGTATTGGTAAACTAGCGCAGAGGTAGTTTCATTATGTACATGTGTTAATCAGCTAAATGTGTTCTGACAATATGGTGAAGGCATCCAAAGCATCTGTCTTCACTTTTACTCCTCTCTAAAGCTCTACACAGTCCAGCTGGTACAAACGTGAAGGAAAAGGCTTAGGTAAGTGTATTGAAGGTGATGGAATAAAATAATAAATATTTAGAAGCTCTATTAGAGCCACAGCAGAAGGCACTAGGAAAGTGCACTGCATTATCAGTGTTCAGATATTAACTTGGATTTACAAGAGTGGCAAAAGGGTGTCTACTAATGCAATGATTCAAAGTTATCAGTAAATGCTATTGGCTGTGTAAGCCGTCAGTCCAACAGGAGCCTCATTTCTGTTCTTTGTTCACAAGACAACCATGGGCGAGTCACTTTACCTCTCAGCTGGTAGAGTTGATGATATTCGCAAACCATTTTAAATTTTGCTAATGAGAAGCCTGTAAAGTGCTAACCAGTGTTAGCTGCTGTGAATGTCTGCTGAGTACTTCCTTTGCTTTTGTAATCACTGATTTGAGTTGCAAAATAAAGAACTGGCTGTTGGATAAAGATAGGAACAGTACTGAGAAAGAAAGAGTCATTGCGGCTGCAGGCATTTGTAAAACATTAAGGGCCACAATTTCAATGGATTGCAGAGGGCTTTTCACAACATAACTCCCTTTGACTGCAATGGGAACTGAGTACTTTTGAAGGCTAAGTTGTGTCCGCATAGCACAATGATGAGGTTTTCATCTCACAGTCATTTGCATGGCAATGATTTGTTCCTTCCATCAAGTCTTCTAAGTTATGCAAAAAATGAATAATAGACTGTAATAAAAAAATATACCCAGGACATAATACATACTTTTCAATAAGCAGGCAGGGAAAGAAGGCATGTGTGTTAACTTTGCAAAATCACTTCCCAGCAGCCTGACTCTCAAGGATGAGAACCTAATGAAATGTCACATCATAGATGATGACTCTGTAAAACCTCCTGCTGCCTCATATTTGAGAAGAAAATATTATTACATTGACAATCAGCCCTAACTATTAGACTGCAGAGAAACTAGAAATTAATTGTGTTTTCAGATGCAATCTCCTTAGGCACAAATGCAGTCAGTCAGTTTCTAATGCAAGGGAAGAAGAACAACAGCCTATCTGAGAAAGATGCTGTGGAATAGCTGGTATTTCAGAAGTTCAGTGGAAGTAAAAGCCCCGGAACAGCATCACCATACATGTGCTCTTCAAAATGATCCACTACTGTTAGGTCTTAGGGAAGACAGTTTGGCTGAAGTAATGTAACGATGCCACTGAGTGCTCAGTCCCTTTGGATTTGTATGCAGCAGGTGCATACAGTGCAATACTTTGTCAGAGATCTTAGGCTTTTTGTGAAACTGTAGGCTTTAAACAGCTAAAATTAGGATGCTGATGGTCAGTCTGACTTTATGCAGAAAATCCCACAGGTCAGCATCACTGTTCTTGAAGGAAAACTTTGGCTTTGTTAAGTCTTGCTCTGGGGATAGGTGGGACCTGACGACTGGATTTATATTCCTCGGTGTGTGGTAGAGTTAGTGCACAGCTGTAATCAAATTACTTCCCTTCAATTTTAATTTGAGCTTATTTCTCTCTGATGATTTTTCTTTTGTCTGCCATGTGTTTAGACAGTAACACCACAGGGACAGAAACTCCTCTTAATATCTCTGACTAACAGCACTCCCTGATCACAGAATATGGAGGTACTGAGGCCATAGAAATATAGATAGACCCATCTCTTTAACAGAGGAAAAGTCACAGTGCTATAAATATAGTATGAATAATGGAGCACCCAAAGAACTTTTTTTTTTTTTCCCTTTAAGAAATTCTAATTTTTACAGGGAGGAACGCACAAGCTGGAAATAACTGATTGCTGAAAAAATATTATCATGGTATTATTTACTGCTAACCATTTATTTTGGACTGTTCTGGTGGGCTTGGTGCATCCTTTCCACAAGTTTGGCTCACTGTATCAACAGGTGCTAGTTACTATCTGCATTATTACAGCATCAAAGTGAGATATGACTCTTAAAAATTACAAAGCAGGAAGCCTGAAGCAAATGCAGAGCTAAAACTATAAAACTAACATGAATTAAGACACATTCAGTCTCTCTTTTCCACATTTTCAAATTCAAACCCTCCTTATTTTCGTCTTCCCCACTCCCCCCACCCCCGCCCCTGGGGGAGTGGACAAATGTATTACTTGTATTATGTAAGCAATCATAGAATGCTTATGTAGCTCAATGCCTGAATGTTCCATGTCATCTTGTGCACGGGAATGGCCTTTACAGAGTTCATTAATTATTTTCTCATCACTATAATTTATTCCTTACAAATTTGTGAGTTCTGCATGAAAGCCAGTTCATTATTTTATTTGTAATTGTGTTTCAAAATACTTTATGTTGTGGCTCAGGATAACAGCTGGCAGTCAATTTCCCGCTGGTCAGTTCAATTTTTACTATTTCACTTCTTTGATCATAATTAATTAATATTGTATTTTAAAATTTGGATTCAGTCACTTTTCTGTTAGGCAAAAGCAGATTGCTAGTATTATAAAATATTGCCTTACTTTTTAAAAATCTCAATTTTTTACCATCATCTTTGCTTTGCTTAAAGTTTTGTTGAAAGCAATATCACAAACTCTTCAGCATCCTCTTAAATTTGGAAATTAATTTTGGCTGGCTTGTTGTCTCCCATACTATGGAACTCCTCCACCACTCTTTTGGAATATCTAATGCATCTGTTCTCAGCTAAGAGGATTTAGTGTGGTCTGACTCCTGTCTAGTGTGATTGTTAACTAGAGGCGGTAGACATAATCCACTGACTTTACTAGTGACCTTGATAATGATGTCATTGAAGTACACCTCTGATTTATAGACATTGTCTTAATTTCACTGAAGATGGTGTTATGCTGATTTTCACCAGCTGACCTGATACATTGTTCTTCTACTGATATGAAGCGACTTTGTGATCATAATCAGGCTCACAGCATATTTAAAAACAGATTCAGGTCCTCAGGTGTGAACTTTTGTTCATTGTCACTTCAGGAATTAAAATAAGTCATTTGCTCCACAGATGTCAGCATGTCAACCTTGTTTCCTTAGCAATCTGAGCAAAAGAACTGTGTTTTTTTGCTCCTGTAGTCCCAAATTGTAAGTCTAGCTCTAACTGTAGCCTTAGACCAGTGGTGATGACCTCTATGATGTTTACTGACAAATGTATTAGAAAAAAATTTTAGCTCATTTTAGACACTGTTAGCTCATTGTTAAGAGCTTTAATCTTCATGCAGGCTAAACTTAGGACCTGTGCTAAGTTTAATCATTGCTTGTGTAAGAAGATCATAGGTGTTGGGGAACAGAGGTTAGAAAAGCAGGGCATCAGA
>NW_010232850.1:3293-6898 GCF_000690775.1 Eurypyga helias | reverse complement strand
TTCCTGCTCTGAGGCACAGACAAGCAGGCCATCACTGCTCATCAGGACACAGAACTGCAGCTCAGGTTGAACAGCATTTTTGCAGTATAATTGCCCTCTGGACCACAGCAAGACTTAGTAAAAGTGTTGACTGTTCATTTGGACAGTAATGTTTCAAGAGATATTTGCTAGTCAAAGGGTTTCAAGGAGTATCATGCCTCCTTCTCAGAGATGCATGCTGATTCTCAGAGACAGTTGGAGTTTAACTCCCCTTTCCTCATTCCCAGTCATATACAGTCTTGTACTGCTGGCTATCACCAAGTCCTTTCTGCCACAGCTGAATGTGGAATTCAGGTCCAGATGGGGTGGTGACCTCCCTCACTGGCCAACTGCCACTGACAAGTGGCAGCAATGGCAACGGGCAGACTGTCAGCTGGACATGTAGCTGTCCTGTTCTGGTGGTTCACTCTCCAGTCAGGGGACTGCTGTGTAAATCAGCACTGCAAGAATGCTGAGGTTTTGAAGTGAATGTTTGGAAAGGCTGTTCCAAGATAAAATTTTACTAGAATATTGACATCTGGAAGTTTCCAATCCACCATTTCAACAAGAACAAAACAAGGCAAAATCAAAAGCCAGCCAGTTTAGCTTGGAGGGAAGCATTCAAAGCAGAAATTAAAGTAACCACAAGACAGAGAATTGCCAGTATTCAAAAAGAGAAAAAGGGAGAAAGAAATGAGATACTGCACTAGCAAAAGAAAGTGTCCAAGTGTTCTATGGCAGAGAGTACTATTATTTTCAACCCTCTTTTCCAAAATAAGATTGTTAGATCTAATGGATTGCTTTACCAAATTTGGATTATTTGTATTCTAGTACTAAAATGAGTTACAATTACAAAATTTTGTACCAGTGTGTAGGATATACGCTGAACAGCTTGAAAGAAAATGAGAGCATGGATTTGAAACAGACAGTACGTATTATTTGCAGAAAGGTGGTGCTTTAGATACTATGTCTGCTGTTGCTTTGAACTTGCAAAGACCACTAAATGTAATAAATGCAGATGTGCTGTAGTCTTGATCTTTCTCATTTTGCAGATGTTTTAGAAGGTGTCTGTCATTCCAACCAACTATTAAGGGCAAAATTATGTTTCCATTAAAGTCAATGAGGGGTATTCTATGAATTCAGTGTATCATGACTCTACTCTGAACAGTGAAGCAGCTGCAGAATTTACTGGAATAATTAACTTTCCGCTATGAAGGAGGTGGCAATTGCACAAATCTCTCTGAGCTGATTTTTATGAGTTCTCAGACAGCCATCTTTCCAGGGTCTTTTCAGAGTACATATCCAGCTGTGAATGATAAGATCTTTTTAAAATGAAAACATAGGAAAATATCATGCCAGGAGAAGATTTGTTATCATGTGGAATATGTTTTTGCCTCTAGTGTCAGTCTTGTCAGTTGCCAATGGGACAGTCCACAGCTACCCCAAAACCTGTTTCTGTTCATGAAGGATCAACGCTTTTACAGGCAGACGTAGCCACGATAATAAAGTATTCCACAATTGCATTCTTAAGTAGAATAACTAAGTCCAGTGTGCAGTGAGGTCCTAATTTCAGGACTAACAAGACAGGATAATTCAGAGTGACCCCCATAAAAACACAGAGGTGGCTGTCCGGGTACAGAAGACATTCACTGAGTGGGGAAAAGTTATTGAATTCCAGTTAAGGGAGTCTTGATTCTTAACCCAAAGGCTTTCCTTGTTAGGTTTTTGGTCTGGGTGTTACTATGCCCAGGCCTGTGTTATTTACAGTGGTCATTTCTATAGATTATGCCACTAGTAGCCACAGTATGCTTGTCAATGTTACTGTGATTATTTTATGTTTCTTGGAGTAACAATAAAAATACAATTGCCAAGTTAAAATGACAGATCGCAAAGAAACAGAAATTAATTTCATATTTTCCTCATTTGTTTTGGAAAAAAAAAAAATTTTTGCAAGGTTGACCCAAAACTAGATGGGATTTTGCTTCACACTTTACAGTGTTAATAAGTCCATTAAAGAGCTTTTTACATCTCAGTAGCTCTTCCAAGTTGAAAACACAATGCAGACAAGACACTTCTGGTTTTAGTACAAGGTACTAATAAAAGTGAGACTTTTCTTTGAACAAATTAATGTTGTTCTTTCTTCATGGTGCTTTTAGAGCAGATAGCTGATGATCATTAATTAACAACACTTTTTATCATCAGATTCAAAAAAGGGAAAGCAAAACCACCTTCATCTTTTTCTCAACTCTTAGTACATCTGGAAGGAAAGGAGAAAACACAAGTCTACCATAAGGTGTCAGAGGGACCATAATTCAAGAATTAGATCTTGAACACACCATAGATAGCCAGTTTGGACTTCTGCTCAGCATTGTGTTACTTAGGTATTGAACTGAATGTCCTTGTGGCTTAGATGTCTATTCAAGTACTTACATGAGTGCAGTTACCTGTATCTGATTTATATGTTTTCAATAAAACAATGATTTAGATCTCTCTTGATTTTACAGATGTTGCTGGGAAGCAGAAACAGAGAGGAATAACCTTTTTAAAGTAACTGGGATTTTGGCTGCCTTCCTGGGTAGTTCTGATTACATGTCTGTTTAGGGACTGATTTCCTAAGGATCAGTGCTAGTTACCTTCTGAAAAGAGTATTTTAGGTGCTTCAAGATAAGTTTTCGACAAAACTAAAGGATTGGTACTTCTGAAAATGTAGGCCTAAGTGTAGCAAAAAAGAGTTGTGAAAACCATGGTGTTAGTATCAAAAGTGGAAAAAGCACTTCTGTTACAGACTCCTCAAATAAGAACATTAGCTTATAGGTTTAAGAGAGTCTTGGAAAAAACATGTAAAATGTAGATTCTTTAGCTGGCTGCATGAAGTTTCATGGAATTGGACAAGTTATACTGTGGAAGTTATAGAGAGTTGGGAAAAAATACCTTGCATGTCATACCTTCTGAAGTCTGTGTGTAAAATACCTGTGTTTAAAATACACTTCAGTAGTAAAGTCTAGTTCCACCAGTCTCAGGGTATCCAAGAAATAACTACCCAGTTTTTGAAAAATATTTCAGAACTTCTTGCTTGAGAAATATTGAGTGATATCTTTACACCTGCAGTACTGGGGAAAAGAGGCCCTAGTCTAACTCTGATAAAATTTATGGACTAACTCTAACGAGCCAACTGCTTAAATAATAGAAGTGTTGCCACTGGTTTCAGAATCCATTTTACTGAACTGATTTGGCCTTTCTTAGCTGTATTTCAGGCAATTAAGTGATTAAATATATGCGTGCATAGGTGCTACCTATGTAATATAATTTACTTTTTGATGCCCGATAAAACTTCATTTTCTTTTTCCTGCCTCTGTGACAGGAACTGCTAGAAGAATAGCAAGCTCTGAAATGCCATCTGGGAAACTTTAGCTATAAACAACTGTGCATATTTTTCCCCAAACTGGAAAGAAGGTGATGTTGCTGTTTATGTTTCATTTAGAATCTGTAGTCTTTTGTTATTGTTTTGTTTTAATAAGTATTTTGAGGGAGGTTTCTTCCACATTTTTTTTTTTATTTCTTCCCCCTAAAAAACCTCCCAGGAAGCA
>NW_010232850.1:0-3277 GCF_000690775.1 Eurypyga helias | reverse complement strand
GGGGGGCGGGAAGTGAGATTTTCTGTTAAGCTAACAAAATATTTTAAAACTAATAGCATGTTCCTTCTACCTTCACTTTGGCTGCAATGAGTGGTACTTCACAGCACTATGCCTGCAGATATGAGCTTGACAGGAACATCACATTCTATCACACCCTCAGAAGCACTGAGCCTGAAATTATGATGCCCTGTTGGTGGTATATTGTTTAGAGAGCTTTCATTTGTTAAGGTGCATTAAGTTAAATTTGTTGTGATGCACTGAAATTGAATGGATGCCTGGTAAGTCTAGACAGTGACAGTGCAGGTCTTTTACAAAATAACAACCTCATTTCTTTTTTCAGTGTGTGTAAAGGACTTCATGTGCTGATATAGCTAATCCACGCATCAGGGAACCATGTGCACCCTAACATGGCACAGGAAGAATCAACGAAGTTCTGTGACTGCAGCTTTTTTGTTGTTATTTGTGCATAATGGGAAGGGCTTTAGATGCATCCAGACAGTCAGGGATGGGTTTGCAAAATACCCGGAGGGAGGGAAAAAGCACAGAGAAGTCTCCACTCTGCACTTTGATTGTGTATTGCTTGGGTAGTGTTGGTGGAGAAGAGTGGCAGCATTCAGAGGTCCTGTGGCAGGATAAGAGGAGAAAACATACTTGCCCTGGCTGGGGGTTTACTGATAGACACAGAAGAGCAGGGAACTGATAGTTGCACGTGTATTTCATTGCCCTTCTCCTTGTACAGACTAGCCATATGCCAGGCCCAGGCTCTTTAGACTATTCAGACTAAAGGTGACTTTCTTAATTCTGAACTGGAGCAATCAGGTTTCATCTTCTGCTCTTGCAACCACAGTGTCAGTGCTGCCATGGCCAACTGAGTAACTTTCATCATTTTCTTATATTGGTTTGGGTCCAGCAGAGATGAACCCAGACCAAAACCAAAGAGGCACAACCTCTGCAGCGAGCTTGGAATCCAAGGTCCTGGCCCAGCTGCTGGTGCAGGCCCAGCCCTAACGCTGGAACAGTAATCAGGCTTAGATCCCTGGCCAATCCCAAATCCAAGGCTGTATGGTTTTACCTCAGCTACCCTTTTAAAACAAGAAATTCTTCTGAACATGCTGATCCCAGTAGCTGGACTATGTTACCAACATAGAGCCTCTTGTGCTTTCATCCCCAACAGTCCTGGAGAAAAGAACAGTACTATTATCTCAATTCCATTGGTGGGGAAACTGAGGCATAAAGTAAACTTACGCATGTCTGTGCATGCAGGAAAGCAAGGAGTTTCCTAACACTTGATCACACATTGTTTTTCTAGCAGAATTAGTGCTTCATGACTTTTAAATGCATGTTTAATGATACCAGAATGCATGTACCAAGCCGAAAGTGTTTTTAAATATGAAATGGAACAGTGTGCTGTATAACCACAGTGAATAAGAGCTGCATGAACAAGCAACACTCTGACTCAGAAGGGCTCAGGAAGACTGCAGAGATCAAATCTCATAGCCTATTTTTGCCTGTTTGCAGTGAATGTGAACTTATATAAGTTATTGATACCAATCCGATTTGAAGTTAGAATTATCTGAAAGCTAATAATATCAGCCGATGCTTTGTCTTTGTCTATTTTTAATATCTTTTCTTTTTTAATGCCATTCAGTGCAACTAGGCAAACTGAACAAATTGCAATTTCTTGTGATTTTCATAAATCTCACAGTAAATTTTTTGGTTTTTGGTCCTGCAGCAATCTCACTTCTAACCTCTTGGGTACAAAGAGAAGCTGGGAAATCTTCCCCAAACTGACTTTTTCTGTGGGAATGGCAGCAGGCACACAACTGTGCACACTCATCTTGTGTGCCAACCTCCATCTGTAGCAGGAACTCAGCACAGGCAGGTATAAAGTAGAGACAGACACATCAGGAAATGTTGAGAGTGTACTGTACTCTAGCATTGCCTTGCCGTCAGCCCTCAAGCAGAGCAGCTCACATTCCTGCAGCTTACCTTGAGGCTGAAATGAGAATGAAGAAAACAGTAATTTGTTGAGGCAGCAAAAAGGGACATGACAAAGCCTGGCAGAAGACAGTCTAGTCCTTACATTTTAACATTTTTTATTATAAGAGATTTAGGACCAAAATGTCTCTTGGAAACATGTAGCACTGACTGCTGCCAGAGAGAGCCTATTGAACTAGTTTGACCCTAGGCTGCTCCAGTGTGTCAGTGCCAGTGTTCACTTGAAAAAACAGAGAAGGAAATTTTAAAATGGGAGAAAGGCATCATTTGAGGTGTTCCTGGAGAAGGACACTGGACTGGATGTCAGGAGATAAGGCTTCTATTCCCAGCTCTGCTATTCATCTTCCTGACCTCACACAAACTTCTTCATTACAAAGATTTTTCTTACGTGTCTGTGCAATCGTTACTATTACTGGGCTCCCATATCATTTGTCAATACCATAAACTAATATATTTTTATTTCAACCTGACATTGGCTCTTCTTCGGCTAATTCCCAGTTCTTTTTGTTGCAGTAACTTTCAGCTAAGAAATTGACAATAAAACTTAAACCAAAAAGCAATGATGTAGCTCCAAGAACAACTTACAATATTTCATAAAAATGTTTATCCTGTAATCAAAATTCAAGTAACAAAACAATCTTCTTGCTATCCCACATCACCAGACCTTATTATAATAATAATTCAGTCATTTAAAAAATACCAAAAACCTTCTGGGTTCACATATTTCAACCCTCTGCCAGAAAGGAAACTACAGAATTGTATTTAAAAAACAAAAAAAACCCACTACAATGATATCAAAACTTTCTCTCTCTTTTTTTTTTTTTTTTTTTCATCCAGAGCCATAGAAAATTTGTGGAAAATTTTCAGGGCCATTTTCTGCTATCGTCAACAATTTTTATGTGGTCACATATTATGGGTTGCTTGAAATATCTTTTATGAATAAGTAGCCTGTCATTTTCCGTTTGCTGTGCTGTTTACTCATACCAAACTGGATGAGGAAGGGAGTATTGAAATGTAAATCAATGCAAGCCAAAACTGCAGCATCCCGTTATAGATCCAGAAAGGAACAGAGGAGCAGGATGAGGACTGAATATTTCTTCCATTTTCTATAATATTTTTTCTGCTTTGTCTGGCTTTTATTTCCCAATTCCTTGCTCAGGATTAAATGCTAACCCTATGTAAGGCACTGAGTTGTGACTTAGATGCAGGGAGCAATTACTTCACCATAAGACTGTGATGCAGAAAAGCAAAAGTCTGGCTGTGCTGGGTTCAGCCAGGA
>NW_010232849.1:0-19268 GCF_000690775.1 Eurypyga helias | reverse complement strand
GGGAACTTCACCAGACCAAAATAATGGTTAATGAGGCAAGGCTTTGCTCCTATTGCTAATTATACTCAGTGTTTAGCAGCCCAGAATCCAACTTCAGCAATATGCAGAGCTAGGATTGTCCTTATTTGTATCTCATCATGTTTATATTGATTTACCTTTGCACATTTTGCCCCATATCTCGCTGTTGGACATTAGTTGCTTGCTTTGCCTGAATATGAGCACAGGTCTAAAAGACCTTGTTCTTTTAGCCAAAGCTCAACAGCTGTAATTTCCCATTTGGAAATTCCTGTATCTTATCAAATAACTGCCCTGCCAGTTGCCCTCTTATTCAACGAGCTGTGAGCTTGAGCACCCATGGGAAAGGGCAGTGAAGCCGAACGGCCACCAGCCACAGATCTGAACACTACAAGAAATTTGGTTTCTATTTAATTATTAAAATGGAAAATACTCTTTTTGGAGCAATTGCTTGCCATATTAACCTACCTCAGCCACTTAGGATGGTACAGACTGCACGTTATATACAGCGAATTGACTGCACAGCCCTGTTTGCATGTCTGCCTAATGTCCTGGCAATGACACAAACACCTTCAAAGAACTAAAGCAAATTTTAAATACCCGTTAAAATGCAACTAGAACAAAGAGCTTTTTATTCTTCTTTCAGGAATAGTTTGAACATGGTAGTTTGAATTTTAGAAAGGAAAATTTCACCTGGGAGCAAAGTCATGAGAAGCTTTCACAGAACACGCAGTTAGCATAAAGGAACTCAGGGGTGAAGGTGGGATTTTTGGTGCCACTAATAAAACAATATTTCCTATAATTTTCATACACATTTTTATATGAGAATTGATGTCTTCACTACATTTAGAGGAAGGATTAGAAATACTACAAGTTATGAGCAGCCAACTAATGATGTCTGAGATAAAGACACTTTGGTTTTGATAAACTTCCAGAGCACCCTTTGTTATCATCGCAAGCACAAAGCCCCAGCAAAGGAACAATTTAAAACAAAACCTTCAAAACACTACCTTTCAATTAGAAGTTCACAAAATTTTCAGGATTTTCAAGAGATATTCTTCTTGAAATGAGGAATACCCTAACAGTATTAAGGAGTGCTGTAATTTTTCGTTCAAGTATTTCACTCATGTTTGCTCGAAATGATGTTTTAAAAATGTGCAGCCTTTAAAAATTTTCTTTTAATCTTTTCAGTGTTTCATAAACTGAAAAACAATTATTTCAAGTAAAAAATTAACTTGGTATTATTTAGAAGCTTTGGTAATGTTTTCAAATATGTAAATGTCGAAGGTGGTTTTTTTCAGCATTTCTTTTTACCTAGAAAATTGCAAAGTGTTTTCACTCATCTAAATCTAACTTTTATAGAGCAAGACAAAATTCCATTAATCTCTTGTTTCTTTGTGATATTCCTTTCTAGACACTAAAAGCTCAGAGGATGATTCTATCTAATTTTCTGCAAGATACTTTTTCCTTTTAAAAAAATGCAACCTGCTAGGTGAAATTCAAAGGAACAAAAATAGAAAACTATGATTTGAAATATCTTTCATGAAAATTACATATACTTTCCACTCATTGATTAGATTTTTCTAAGTATAACAAAAACACATGTAGGCATGTCTAGATTTAGACATCCACTACTAACTGAATCCTAGTTTAGGAATCAGTCTTATTCTCTACCTTTTGGGGTGGGAAATCAATATATTTTCACTTCCATCTTATGAGAGGTTTGAAATTCATTTGTATATAAATCACCAACTTGTTTTTTAAAACCATTCTGTCCCACCTAGTTCCCAGTTCCTGCAAAGAAAGCAAAACCCCCAAAGAAACACATCGAAGGGCTCACATATTCAAACACACACAGTGTCAGGCCAATCTGACAGTTAAAAAAAAAAAAATCTTTCCCGTCTACAAAGAACAATTGAACATTGCAAATCTGAGTCAGATTATCCCACAATGACAGCCTAGTACTACCAGAGAAATTGTACCTCACAACTGTGCAGCAGTTGTATAAACCAAAGCTGAGAAGCCCCATGCTTCTGATGTGCTAATTGGCTCTGAGTTATTCAATTATATTGGTATAAATGGATTACAGTGTTAATATTAAAACTAGAAGCATATATTATTAAAATTGAGTTTATATATCCTATACTAAGCAAACAATACTGTAAATATCCTAACCAAAGATTACACAATCTGCTTTGTTCTAAAACTTATTCATTTATACAAAAATTTCCCTTTTTATTGCTTATCAGTCTCCATTCCTCTTCTTCCATAAAACTAAAAGAGAGATGCCATCAAGCAGTAAATCGAGGAATAAAGCCACAGAGATTTTTTTCTTACTCCCATTTATTCCCATTGAGCCTCCCTCAGGGATATACAATTGGAAATTGTTAAATTATCATCTAATAGGCAGAAACAACGTAGGCGAGACCAATTAAGTAAAAGGCGGAAAGTTCTATTACACATGTAATTAAATGAAATTCTTTGTCGAAATTACATGAAAATCATTTCCCAAAAAGGACAGAACTTCACTGTAATCAGCACATGACACATTGCATGGCAAGTCACTAAAATAGTACATTAAGAGTTTTGATATTCCTAAAAAAAAAAAAAAAGTTTTCTTAATTGTAAATCAAGTTACTTCCAGATGGTAGGAAACGGGCTAAGTAGCAGCATTCCTTCATAAATACACAGGACTTTAATGATGCATAAATGAGTACAAAGTCATAAAAGAGCAGTTTTTGAGGTGGTTTTTTTTTTTGGGGGGGGGGGGGTTTGTTTGTTGGGTGGTGGGGTTTTTGGTTTGGGTTTTTTTTTTTTCCAGATGTAATACCCTTCAAACGGGTAGCTACATGCGTATTTTAAGTTGAACTGTCCTTACAGAAATCCATACGCTATCATAGACTGCAGGAAATCACTAAATCAAAGCACCACCTTCATCGCCAACTATATGTGAGTGACAATAAGCAGCGATAATTCTGGCTCATAATCATGACCATCAGCAAAAAGAATAATGCGGGGGTTGGGGGTGGTGAAACGCAGTGCAAACAATTCCCATTTACAGGCATTTACAGATGGTAGAGGAGCAGGAAAAGCAAGATTTACCCCTCCCCATGGTGCTTTTCTACACTCTTCCTTTCTGAAAATTGCCTAAACCAAGCAAAAAGTAAAGACACCTTCATCCCATTTTGAGAACAATACAATATGAATCAGTTACACCAATGATTGCCCAACTAATTCGAACATCAGATATGGATTAACAGCTCTAAACACAAATTGCCTTTTAGAACTAAATCAATCCTGCAATTGTTCAGCAAACAAGGGAGGCAAACAGTTTCACAAACCTGGGACAACCTGTACACCCTAAGCCAAATCAATACTTTCCTTCAAGTAATTCCCAATAACTCACTTGGATGGGGGGAGGTTTAGATTAGATATCAGGAAGAAGTTCTTCATGGTGAGGGTGGTGAAGCACTGGCACAGGTTGCCCAGAGAAGCTGTGGATGCCCCATCCCTGGATGTCTTCAAGGCCAGGCTGGATGAGGCTTTGAGCAACCTGGTCTAGTGGAAGGTGTCCCTGCCCATGGCAGGGGGGGTGGGACTGGATGATCTTTATGGTCCTTTCCAACCCAAACCATTCTATGATTCTATGACTTTTTATCCATCTCTTTTTATGTTATATTTCTTCAGATAATGTCTTTTCAATAGCAAATCTGTGATCTTTCATCTCAAGAAAGTTCCTATTCCTACTGGAATACGTTTGCCAAGCAGACATAGAAACCCTGGTTAAATATGTTGTCATTACTGAAAATACCAGTTTATTGTTTATTTCATACATGTACATGAACTAAAATGGAAAACTTGGAAAGGTAATAAAGTTTTCTCAATTGAAGAGTATGTCAATGCAGAAAACGAAAAAGCCACGTGATTTAAATTACCTTACGAAAAAAAGTCAATTTATATCAAAAGAACAAATAGCTTATTTTTAAATCTGTTAAACATTTCAAAATGTTAACTAATTGTATAAATCAGCTCCTGTGCACAAGGGATCCAAAATAAGAGAGTTTGTATAGTTGAGGGCAGCACCGAGAATAGCAGGAAGCAATATGAAAGACAAAAAACGTGGCTTGTTTTGGTGACCGTATTTTCAGGACAAGTAGCACAGACACAACCAACTGTTTAATGTCACTGTGTGCTTGAAAATATCATTGCACAGGAGTCCAGCCTGCACAGCCTCTCAGATAACGCCAGATAAAAGACAAGAAACTCTCCTTCAAAATCACAGATAGCCAGCTATTTCTAGAAAAGGAGACAACATCAAAATGCATGAGGGAATACCACGAAGAACCTGACTTGAACACACATAGAACAGACTGGGAAACAAACAGTAAGGGGTAATGATGTAAGAATATTGCCCACCTAGATTTAAACTCCATGATTAAATCCTGTGTATGTGTACTTACTGTCTGTTGTTGCCACTGTATCATCGCTCACTAACCATAACTTACATGAAACTCTCTGTTTCGTATTACAGAGGTCAGAACACTGAATATTAATCCTGTCCTACTCAAGTCACTGTGTATTTAGAAGAAAAATAAGTCACAACCAAAATGTCAGCGATGCCCATCTTGAGATACACTCTCAACAAATATATTAAGGGGAAAAAAGGAAATATTGGTAAAGTATGATGCCTCTATTGTGCCTGACACTGTCGGGCATGGCAGTGTGGCTGTAGGATGAGATGGGGAAAAGGCTGCCCACAATACCAAACAATGAGAAACAGTTTAGAGCATTCTTTACAGAACACAGCACAGCACATTATTTCAGCCTACGGATATTTTTAAAAACATCTCCATGATTTAAGACAAACCACTTTCTAAGTTCACCTTATTACTTAGAGTCTAAATTCAAATGAAAATCAGGACCTCAGCTCAACTTCAAGCATGACACACATTCTCTCCTATCTTTAAATTAGTGTTTCTGAACTTCTTAACTTTCAACTTTCATTTTATTTTATATAAGTACTTTGCTTTTCCCTCCAATGAATAATGCATAATATACAATTAGAGTGTAACACCTAAGAATAAATCTAACCTGAACTTGGGGGGGAAACGCAAGTAAGTTGTTACATTCATGGCAGGATCCAAAACAGTTAAGATGTCATGAAGCAGCTAAAAAGACAACACTTATAACAATAATGGGTATCAAAAATGGAAGGGGGAAAAAAAAAAAACCCAACACACTAAAGATTTGCATGTGCATGGAATTAATAATAGCAAAATATTTATTAAAACCACAGGTGTTGCTGCATTCTTTTACTCCCATTTCTTCCAAAGTTCAGTAGATTTAATAATGCAGTTCTTTTTCTTAAGGTGAAAATTTTGACTGTTTGATGATTTTTACTGTCATAAGTCTTTCTAGAAAAATGAATTACGCTTGTGTGTGACAGCTTTAGGAGATGCAGGTTTACTGATCTCAAGGTACAAAACCATCTTGTGTTTTGATGTACTCTGTTTCAGTGAAGAAATTGTCTATTCTCCAACTCAGTTCTATTAATAATTAAAATGACTTTTCATAACACAAGATTTTTCTCAAAAATATAAACAAACCTTTAGAAAAATCTTTAGCCCTGCTCATAAATCCTTATTGTTTAAACTAAGTCAACTTGGGGGATAACAATAATTTGTTTAACGTCCACTTACATTCTTAAAACCTATCCTACATTTTATTGGGTCAGTGACTTCAAATCAATTTTCTTTGGTTTATTGTTTACTTCCTCCCTTCCAGTTTTCTAATCCCCAAACACAGATTATTAATGTTTATGATCTCTTTCCCATTCATCACTACCATTAACATGCTTTTCCACAGTCTTTCCTATGCCGAGAAGAGGAGGAAGTGCAAAGGAAGGTTAGAATTTGGCCAAATAATTAGAATTCAGTTAACATTTCTGCAGCTAACACATGGTCCAGGCTATAAGGAAACCCTTTATCATGCTCTTCCACTCCAGTGGCTAAAAAGTTTTTTGGTATTTATAAATATGGACAATAACATTTATTCACCAAAATTGGAAGTTCTTTTAAGATGCCTGGTCCGCTTGAGTGTTTATGTATTGGTTGTGCTCACCTATATGACATAAACCACTTTTTCAGTCTTAGTCTTATCACCTCACTTAACTCACTCCAGCTGTGACCCATCCACACGCTGCTGGAAGTGACCCAAAAAGAAAAGTGTACTCCCCTGGCCCCATTCAGCTTCTCTCATCGTCCAAACGAGATTAAAAAATAAAGAATGAGACTGATAAAAGGAAGAAGACAGCTGACTTTTTAAACTGCAGGTCGTAAAGAGTTTGCAACTGAGTCCATCAAGCTCTGTGGTAAAATAATCTGTGGCCTCTCCACCACTGCTGCAAGGAGACGAATCACATCTCCTCCTGCTATCAATGGAAATATGTCTAACTGATTTGGGGTAAAGTTGCTGTAGCTCTGTGAGCCACCGAGTGAAGTGCAGAAACGCTCTCCAGACCCCAGACTTTTGATCCGAACTTTTGGACAATTTCCTAATTCCAAAGACCAAACAGCTGTTGGAAACTAACTGAAACCAATACACTTACTCATGATAACATGAATGGAATTATTACAGCAGCTTCAATGCATTCTTCTTCAACCAGAGCTGGAATTGAGGAAAAGCACCCATCAAGAGTTACCACCAGTGAAGCAGGAACACAAATCAGTGAATTACAAACACATCTGATCTGCCAACGTAACACCCACTGCAGAGTCAAATGTCTCATTGGCAACCAATACAAATGAAATTCCAGACAGATTCAGTGCTCAGTATTAAGTAAAGGAGATTATCTTGGATGTTAACTCTTTATTTGGAAGCCAAAAATCACTCAAAATATCAAAATGCTTTTTGCTTCATTTTACACTAGTCTCCTGACTACACATCACACAGTCCTATGATTACCCATCATGACCTGCAACATGAAAACTGCTGATACAAAAGGGGCCCAGAGCTCCCAATGAACCTACATGCATCAGAGATTTTGTGTCCTAACTGGGGAAAAAACGTAACAGGGCAAGGGCCAAAGATCAAAGGCTCCTCTTTGCAGATGCTGGCCTTGTCTCATCACCAAACAACAAGCATGGCTCAAACTAACTCGAGTGAAACAGCTGCACCATCATCTCTAGAAATCTCTGTACCTGTTTAAGGTAATTATAAAAAATAATTCCACTGAACTTGAAGTGTACATATCTACCGGTGCACAGACCATGAACAGCCTTAGAGCTACAGAGAATCCCAACTACAGACTTGTACAACTCTAGACTTGTACAGTCTTGACCTACAAAAAACTGATTCTATTTACACAAGAACATGCAGAATATGAAAAGCACAGATGTACAGAAACCAACCAGTTTTCCTTAAGAAGTTACGGAATATTTCAACTGTTACCATATTTAACTTGAACCACAAAAATCATTCTCTATTTCTCAAATTCAGAACAAGTATCTGTTCTTTTTTTCCTCTTTTTTCTTAGAAAACAGCTGCTGAAAATCTCTGTTCTCCTCCAATTCAAGGAAAACTAAAGAGGTACATCTTTAGTAGTGTTTCTAAGCAGACTTCCATGAGGAATGTTCCTGAAAATACGGAGAAAGACGAGTAGGTAAAGTACTCATTCTTACTGGCAAAGGATATAACAGTAGAGTTTATTTCAAAATAAAGAAACCTGTACTGTTGTCTACACAGGTGCTTAAATACCCATTAAACTCAAGGGAGGTGATCAAGAGGGTGGTCCCCTAATCAAAAATGTGGAATGCCATGAGGATGACTGTTACTGCTGCGTATCAACTGCAGGCAAAGCAGAGAAGGGATCTTGACAATCCCATTGTAAAGGTAAAGTTCCTAGCTGGAGCTGAATTAGGGGGGCAGAGAACAAATGACATCTTTCTAAAGTTAGTTATACCTCAGAGGCACTCATTAAGCACAAGGAACTGCATCCCCCTGTTCCCCAGCTCATCCACAATGGGGTTTCTTGTTGGAAGAGTACTTTGTCTCTTACGATTCTGAGAAAATAGCATCTCAGCTGCAGGATGTACCCTTTGCATCAAACTGTGACACAGTAATGACATATTTGCCTTAATTCAGTACACCAACTGTAATAATAGGTATGTTGTAAACAACGTTATGGATGGGAATAACTCCAGGTATCTCAAGGACACAGATACATAACATACTTGTATTAAAGTAATTGCATCACCAAGAAAAAGTTTCCATGGTGTTCTTGGCAAGTCCTGAAAGTTTTAATACTGTGGAAGCTCCAGGGAAAGACTGAGATATCCCCATAACTGTGCAACATGCAGCTCATGGAAGAACACCGTGACCTGACAGAGGGCTGAGTAAGGTATCAAGACCAGAAACGCTCACAGGCATAAGTATTACCAGAGCAGATGAAGAAGTTTTCTTTCCTTCTGTTGCAGCCACTAAAGGATGCTTGACTGAGGCCTGCTCCACCCCCCACTGTGAATACCTACAGGACCATAAGGCAGCAGAGAAGGTATTTCTGCTGTTCATGACAGAACACTGACCTTTCTCAAGACTGAGTATTCCTAAACTTCGTCTTTTTCATTTGAAAATAGGAGATCATGCAAAGAAAAACTATGTGCTTTGGGATCAAACATGAAAAATTTAGGATGAGGGGTAGAAACAGGTCGAAACGAGTGAGAGACTCACTCTCACACAACAGCTTCAAAGTTGATATCCACAACTGTAAAACACTTACAAGTATTTTTGTCTAAGTAATGACAACACAACCAATGCAGTATTATAAAAGGGTCAGCAAGAAAACTGTCATCCTAAGAATGACAGAAGTCGGTTAAATCTCCTTCAGGACATAACAATGTATTTATAAGGGCATTAGTCCACTTGGTACAGGAGAAGTTAAACAGCACTCGACTGGTTGGAGCGAGTCCAGAGGAGGCCACGAAGATGCTCAGAGGGCTGGAGCACCTCTGCTGTGATGGAAGGCTGAGAGAGTTGAGTTCATTCAACTTAGGCAAGAGAAGGCTCCAGGGAGACCTTAGCACCTTCCAATACGTGGAAGGCTACGGGAATGCTACAGGCCTACAGGAATACTAGAGGGGGACTCTTTACAAGGGCCTGTAGTGACAGGACAAGGGGTAATGGGTTTAAATTGAAAATGGGGAGGTTTAGATTAGATATCAGGAAGAAGTTCTTCACAGAGAGGGTGGGGAGGCACTGGAAGAGGTTGCCCAGAGAAGCTGTGGATGCCCCATCCCTGGAAGTGTTCAAGGCCAGGCTGGATGAGGCTTGGAGCAACCTGGTCTAGTGGAAGGTGTCCCTGCCCCTGGCAGGCGGGTTGGAAGTGGATGATCCTTAAGGTCCCTTCCAACCCAGATCATTCTAATATTCTATGATTCTATTTGATGACAAGCAGTTGGAAATACACACATCCTTGTAAGAAAGTGTACATGGGGTAATCATTAAAAAAAAAAAAAATTATTGTTACAAAAAAATCCAAACTATACAAAGGGAACTGACGTAGTTGCTATAAAGCAGTATTTCCACAGCCAGTTTTCATTAACAGAAAAAAACCTGAAGATCCTAAGTTTCGATTAATAATGTGTATAGAAGAATCCAGCTATTTTATAAGATTCCCAGACAAGCTTCTCTCAATATGACCACAGAAGAAAATTAGAAAGACAAAATGAAAGTCATTGCATGGTGAAACGGCTCCTACACCAGTACCTTACACATCAGTCTTCCTCAGGGCAAAGTTTTAGTTGTGTATTTATTGAAAAGGTAGTGATTAATGTGGAGATAATTACAGTATCTTTTTTTATTTTTTCTGGTTCAAACTGCTGATTCAAACCTTACACTATTTCACGTATAGCTTAGGTTTTGCTTTTCTCCTGAAACTGTATTGTTTTTCAAAAATATCTACAATGTCAGAAACTAATACCCATTAAAACACGAAGAGATAGCATAAAGATGATACACAGTAAAACTGTACCTGCTCTTTTTAAGGGAAAAATCCACAGAGCCAGAGCAAGGCAGCCAGAAACCACTTCCCAGCAAACATACAGTTTTATTGAATCATTAAGCCAGCACAGTACTTAAAAGGATAAATCTCAGTTTTTGAGTGCAAAATAGAATTCAATTTTAACTACTGAGCCATGACCACTGCCTCTTAACAATGTTATAAAAAGCTTTTCAGATTTTAAAAAGTCAGTGTCATATAAATATGCTCACAAAAGGTCTAAAAATAACTTTAAGCTGCCTACCCACAAGGTCAGAAGCAGCAGACACAAAGAACTGAAGCTCTACAAAGAGATTCTAATAAGAAAAATAGTATTGACAAAAGTGAAATTGTTTCCACCAGTTCACAGGCATTTCCATACAATTCTTCACTGTCAACTTAGGCTGAGTTATACTCAGACTTAAATGGCTTGAGGTGTAGAAGTGATCCCAAATGTGCAGTTCTCATCAGTGAAACACTTCACTAGTGTTCAGAGATTAATTCTTTGAACTTCTTAACTGAATTAAACTTCCAGGCATATCCTTTCCATTTTTTAATAGTAATCCTAGAATCACAGAATGGTTTGCGTTGGAAGGGACCTTAAAGATCATCTAGTTCCAACCCCCCTGCCATGGGCAGGGACACCTTCCACTAGACCAGGTTGCTCAAAGCCACATCCAGCCTGGCCTTGAAGACATCCAGGGATGGGGCATCCACAGCTTCTCTGGGCAAACTGTTCCAGTGCCTCACCACCCTCTCTGGGAAGAACTTCTTCCTGATATCTAACCTAACCCTCCCCACTTTCAATTTAAACCTGTTACCCCTTGTCCTGTCACTACAGGCCCTTGTAAAAAGTCGCCTCCCAGCACCCTTGTAGGCCCCCTTCAGGTACTGGAAGGCTGCAATAAGGTCTCCCCGGAGCCTTCTCTTCTCCAGGCTGAACAAGCCCAACTCTCTCAGCCTTTCATCACAGCAGAGGTGCTCCAGCCCTCTGAGCATCTCCGTGGCCTCCTCTGGACTCGCTCCAAGTGGTCAATATCCTTCTGATGTTGAGGGTTCCACAGCTGGACGCAGCACTCCAGGTGGGGTCTCACCAGAGCAGAGTACAGGGGCAGAATCCCCTCCCTCGACCTGCTGGCCACACTTCTCTGGATACAGCCCAGGATACGGTTGTCTTTCCGGGCTGCCAGCGCACACTGCCGGCTCATGTTCAGCTTTTCATCCACCATTACTTCCAAGTCCTCAAGGCTGCTCTCGATCCATTCTCCATGTACTTGTGCTTGGGATTGCCCCAACCCAGGTGCAGGACCTTGCACTTGGCCTTGTTGAATTCCATGAGGTTGGCATGGTCCCACCTCTCCAGCCTGTCAAGGTCCCTCTGGATGGCATCTCTTCTCTCCAGCGTGTCGACCGCGCCACACAGCTTGGTGTCATCAGCAAACTTGCTGAGGGTGCACTCAATGCCATCATCCATGACACTGACAAAGATGTCTTTGTTCCAACACCAGTCCCAATACGAATCCTAAGGGATGTCACTCATCACTAGTCTCCCCTCAGACACTGAATTGTTGATCACAACTCACTTGGTGCGACCAGCCAGCCAGTTCCTTATCCACTGCGTGGTCTACCCATCAAACCCATGCCTGTCCAATGCAGACACAAAGATGTCGTGTGGGAGAGTCTCAAACACTTTGCACAATTCCAGGTAGATGACATTGGCTGCTCTTCCCTTATCCACCATAACCGTAACCCCACCACAGAAAGCCACCAAATCTGTCAGGCATGATTTGCCATTGGTCAAGCCATGCTGGCTGTCATTAATAACATCCTCATTTTCCATGTGTCAGCATAGCTTCCAGGCGGATCTGCTCCATGATCTTGCCAGACACAGGTGAGACTAACTGGCCTGCAGTTACCCAGTTCCTCCATTTTTCCATTTTTAAAGATGGGGGTTATGTTTCCCTTTTTCCAATCACCGGGAACTTCACCAGATTGCCAGAACTTCTCAAATATGATGGATAGAGGGTTAGCAACCTCATCCGCCAGTTCCCTCAGGACCCGTGGATGTATTTCATCAGGTCCCATGAACCTGCGCACCTTCAGGTCCATTAGGTGGTCTCGAACCTGACCCTCCCTCCCTGGTCATCCCTACCTGATGCACCTATAGAAGCCCTTCTTGTTGGCCTTGATGTACCAAAGGGGAATAAAGATAATGGTATTTGAGAGGCATTAAGGTAAAAACCAGTAATTTTCAACATTCTAGTGTAGTCCAGCATGCCCAGTTATTATCAATGCAGAGAACACATACAATATTGATCACACTACATCATAAACCTTGTCCACGTGGCTCTTCAAACTCCTGGTGGAAACTAAATGAGCCATATCATAACACAACCATTAGTTTAGCATACTTTCTGCTTCTCAGAGTTTAAAAATGTAGTGGAAATAGTGATAATGATGGGGGCTCAGACTTCCTCAAGTTTTCTGGGGGGTTTTTTTGGCTGTGGCAGGTCTCAATCTGGTAGAACATCACATCACAACACAGAGAGATCCCTCACGGGTACAAATTGAAAACAGGGAGGTTTACATTAGATATCAGGAAGAAATTCTTCACAGAGAGGGTGGTGAGGCACTGGAACAGGTTGCCCAGAGAAACTGTGGATGCCCCATCCCTGGATGTCTTCAAGGCCAGGCTGGATGTGGCTTTGAGCAACCTGGTCTAGTGGAAGGTGTCCCTGCCCATGGCAGGGGGTTTGGGACTGGATGATCTTTTAGGTCGCTTTCCACCCAAACCATTCTGTGATTCTATGATTCTCTGTAGACTGTGAAAAACAATCTACCAAGACCATCAGTAAGTGTGATCTGAACACCAGCAAAGTGATTCACGGAGACAACAAGATAGTGACTTCAATAATTCTGCACTGAGTTGAGTTTATCTAACTTGCAAAAGACAAAGGATTACGTCAATCCTCCTGGGTTCTGAATCTCTGATTTAAGGACTCTAAATATTTCAAATCTGATGTTTCAAGCATTCCCCCAATCCCTCCAGCTATACTTTTTTTTTCATAGTATGCTTCTTTAAACTTTAATGTTTTCCCTAGAAATGAGCACAGAAAGTATTTGATTACCGAAGTAAGAAGTCATGGGCTGAAACAAAGCCATAAGAAACACTGCAGCCTGTCCAAGGTGATAAGTGCCTCTGATTATCCTTGACTGCATTCCCTGGGCTCAGCATTTCATTAAATAGCAATGGTCTCTTTTAAAAATAGATTTACCATCATCGTGTCCTGAGGTTGTATCATGGTTTTAGCTAAAGCTCTGTACAGAAATACTACTTTCCTCAATAATTATACTTGATTTTCAGTTTCACTGTTACTGACATATTAGTGAAGTTTGGGTACAATGACCTAAAACAAGTCATGAACACTAAAACAGCTTTTTCCCTCAGTTTTAAGAATGACCCTTCAACTGGATAAATGAATAAATTCCTGGGAGAAAATACAAAATGCCTTAAGAATTAGTTATTAAATTAAACAAGGTGGATTTGACTGTTATATCCTTGAAGGAGGACAATACAGTCAAACATTAAAGCATGTCATAGTAAATTAGTTTTTTGCTGTATATTAACAAATTCTTATAGCACAATTCAGGATAGAAAGTATCTGCAGCACCCACTTAACAATGCCTGAGCAATATCTGTGATTTTTTTCTTCCCGATTATGACATTATTTCAAGTAAAATGACTGTCCCTGTATTAAAAATAAGAAATATATTTATGTGGGTGGAAATCTTAAAAAATTGAAACAGCAAATATATTTTCAAATAAACAAACCATTTTTCTTGATGTAATAGACATAAATGGCTCTGCTTTACAGAATACTTATCTAATTGAAGACAACAACTGGAAACTAAATTGATTTACTGTTAACTGAAAGTTAGAAAATGACACCTTCCACAAAATGTCAAATTTCCATTTCGTTTCTTCATTAATAGAAGACTCATCAAACAACAGATGAGTTTAATGCAACACTACCAGAAATCAGGACAGAAAGAAAATTTAAAACACAGCACTGTCTCTGAGCAGAAACTGTAAGTTGCAGCATCCCACAGAAAAGCTTTAGAGTACTACCCAACTACAGATTAATTACTTACAGGTAAGCACTATCTAGTGCTTCCTGCAAATCAAGTTCTTCTTCTAAATTGGAAACTTCAGCTGATATATTGATAGCTTTTGAACAGAGTTTTGGAATGGTCTACTATAATATTTGTGATAAAGAGATACTCAGTTGTATTCCAATGAAAGTCTCTTCAGAACACGATACCTGTAACTTAGATTAGTAGATCAAAATAATAAGGTATATATCGAGGACTAAGGACTACCACTGAAAAAGACGAAGAGGTGAAAAGAAAGGAATGAGATTTGAGCTGGTATCCCAAATCAACTGACTGTTTTTTCACTGAAAATAAAGCTATGGTAACAAATAAAATGAAACTACATGGCAAAAACGTGCAGTCCTTTCTATTCCCTTTCTAAAGTAAATAGAGCAGCATTTTGAAATAAAGACCTTTTGCGTCTGTCATGGTTTAACCTCAGTCAGCAACTAAGCACTACACAGCCACTCACTCACCTTCGCCCTCCCTCAGTGGGTTGGGGAAGAGAATCAGAGGAACAGGGAAGATAACTCATGGGTAGAGATAAGAAGAGTTCAATTATTGAAAATAAATTAAATAAAATTATGATTCTAATAATACTATCAATAGTACTAATAGTATGTAATGAAAATGCTACTACTACTAAGTAATGGAAATAATGGGGAAACAAATGATACAACCACCCACCAACCAATGTCCAGCCAGTCCCTGCGCAGCAACTGTCAGAGCTGGAGAGAGTGCAAGCCAGTGTCCAAGAGACCTTGAGGCCCCTGAGAGCCAGACCAACAGCACATCCCCACCCAACTTACATACTTAGCATAACATGTGATGGCATGAAAGGTCCCCTTGATCAGTTTCGGTCAGCTGTCCTGGCTGTGTCCCCCCCCCAGATTCTTGTAGAGGCACTGCTGAGAACACAGGTGCAGTATAGGGAACCGAAAAGTCTTTGACTTGATATAAACATTGCTTGGCAACAATTAAAAACATTAGTACGTTGTCAATATGCTTTTCAGCACAAACCAAAAACACAGCCTCAGGCTAGCTACTGTGAGGAAAATTAACTCTATCCCAACCAAAACCAGCACAGCATCACTATTTCCTAAGATGTAAAACACATGCTTCTCTAGCTCCACTGCATCCTGTATCAATGGAGAAAATACTCAAGCTACAGGTTCAATTTAAATTAAATTAAATTTTCTTAGAGAAAAAATATTAATAGAGCAGCTATGATCATTAGTCTAATTAAAACCTGTAGCTGGGAAGATTATACAGGGTCACAGAGTCCAGCTTCCAGCTGCAAGAAGCAATGTATCATGTAATCCCAACGCCTGCCCCAGGAGAGGAATAACCCCAGGCGTCAGCATTGGCTGGGTCTGATGGGATGGAAAGTAGCTTTGCTGAAAAGGCCCCAGGGGTCCTGGTGGACAAGCTGCACATGTGTCAGCAACGTGTCCCAGTAGCATTGAAGGCCAAAGGCACCCCAGGCTGCATTCAGTAGAGCTTTACCCACAGGTTGGCAGAGGGGATCCTTCCCCTCTGCTCAAGAGTGTTGAGACACGAGGCGTCCAAGGCTGGGCTCCCCAGTACAAGTGAGACATGGACATACTGGTGCGAGTCCAGCCCAGGGTCATGAAGATGAGGCAAGTAGTAAAGAAGAGAGATCCAGGCTCTTCTTATTGGCTCCCAGCGACAGGACAAGCATCAATGGGCAAAATTCAAAATACAGGAAATTCCTTCAAGACTAGTAGAATCTTTCTGTAATGTGAGGGCAGTCAAACACTAGAATACGTTCCTCAGAGGGACTGTGCAGTCTCCGTGAAGCCTGTGATTTGTGTATGTGATTCTGTAACCCTTCTCATGAAATTATCAATCTGTCTTCAAACTACTTAGGATGTCTGGAAGGGCAAAATTCAAGAATGTGTATCCTTCTAACAGTTCCTGATTCCAGGTTATGTTTACTAATAAATAAGGGGGGAAGTCTTCAATTGATAATAAATAAAATATTCACAAAGATTAAAAAGGACTGAAAAACACAGCACAAAAGACGTAGCAGATTGCTCTACAGGAATAAATGTGTCATCTGCAAAGTGAGCACATTTCTATTTATCAGGTGAAGTTATGCACAGGTGGGTTCTGGTTTTTTCCACATTCAAGTACTTGAGACATCACTTGCATAAGGCATAGCTAGCTCAGAAAACAGGGAAACACAGTAGAAGAGAAATGTACACAAGAATTTGTGGGATCATGTCCTGATCATTATCTCTGCCCTCACAAAATCTGGAAGTTTTCTTGTACATTCATTTCATACTGTTGTTTCAATTAATTTAACAAAAATGAATTCTCTGTAAGGAAATCTCCAAGCTTCGGTTATTCCCAACATCTACACAAAGTGTCAACTGAAGGGACGGGGTAAAAAACAAAAATCTTTTGCTTCAGAAATCCGTTCATCTAAGAAGGGTAGTGGCTTACGGTGAAGGGGCAAGAGGAAAATAGAGGTTAAACTGGGGAATAAGTGAGAGAGAGAAAGGGAGCACAATGTAAAAGGGAACCCCTAAGGAATTTTGTAATGCTGATTTTCATACATGGCTACTTAATGCACCCGGAATTGATACAAGGCAGATGTAACACATATTCCAGGCCAATACCTGAGTACAACCCAGTAGGTACATCTGATGAGCACAGTCTGCAGAATTTAGGATTTCAGCACCCAGGGACAAATAAATATGTAACATGAAGTCAAGTAAATTTGTACAGAATACTGCTCGGAATCACCAAGCACTCTCCAAGTGAGCTCTGAACATAAACTAATGAGAGTTTTAATAGAAAAGCCCAATGAGCACAATGATTGTGGAACTGCATTTACTGTGGTTTTTAATTAGAATCACAGAACGGTTTGGGTTGGAAGGGACCTTAAAGATCATCTGGTTCCAAACCCCCTGCCATGGGCAGGGACACCTTCCACTAGACCAGGTTGCTCAAAGCCTCATCCAGCCTGGCCTTGAACACTTCCAGGGATGGGGCATCCACAGTTTCTCTGGGCAACCTGTTCCAGTGCCTCACCACTCTCTCCAGGAAGAACTTCTTCCTGATATCTAATCTAAACCTCCCCACTTGCAATTTAAACCCATTACCCCTTGTCCTGTCACTACAGGCCCTTGTAAAAAGTCGCCCGCAGCTTCCTTGGGGGGAATTAATTACTAGTGTTTAAAGTTGCCAATTTACTCAACAACCTTCTTTATCAATAAAACATGTTATTTACAGAGTACTTAATGAATAGGAAACTGGGTTCTAATGGGAATCTCCTGAAGTTCTGTCATGCAGCGAGGAGGCTGCTGGTTCAGAGTCATAAGTAAAACTAACCATAACACACCAAGCTAGCTCAGATAAAACACGCATCATTAAACTCCAGATAGATGAAGAGTTTGCTGTAACAGTAAAAGTTCCATTCTCTTTTTATTTCAGAAGGTCATAGAAGTTAGTGCACCTAAGCACAGTATCATTTATCTTCTGGCAGCATCCTGAATCACTAAGACTTGGGATGCCCGACAGTCCTTCCCAAACTGGGGTTCAGGGATGACTTTCTGCTGGACTCATTAAAAAAGAAAACCCTCTTTAATTATTCTCTCAGACTGCTGATTATAATGAACAGATCAACATATAGTGCTTACAAAACAATTACATGAACTCGAAATACATGGTGCTTGGTATCCATTAGCCCTTCATTTACAGACAACCGTCTTCCTCCAGAATTGTAAAGCTTCTTGTTCTTGCATTCTCTTTTTGAGACCTAAGCACGTATCTGACTTTATTATCACAAAACATTGACAACAATAACCTCAGCAACAGAGACTACTAAACGCTCCTCCAATCTGCACATTCCCTCTAGGATGGTTTCAGAGGGTTCTTGGTGAAATTTAAAGTCTCAAGCTTCATTCTTCAATTGCTCCATGTTATAAAAGCAACTACTTGTAATTCTTTAATATGTAAATGAAGTGAATTTCAGGAAGGTGTTAACTAGTGGCAAATACTTTCCGTTAAAAAATAAAGCATTTCTTAATTTTTACACTTGTTACCATTGAAGTAATTTTCTTTCATGCAACTCTCCTCAATTTGAAACATTTCAAAGACCAGTCATAAAAACAGATTTTCCTTCAGTGTCCCCTTGTGTTTATTGCTACTCTCAGCACTTGAATCAGAGCTTGAAACGTGTGTGTTAACCAAATCTTCTTGCTCATCTCTCCTACATCCAAGTGTATGTATGAAGCCCTACTGCTCCTTCAACGGCAGCAGCTCCTGTTGGTTTAGGAGGCCAAAACACTGGCTGCCTTCATTAACACCCTCCTGACAAACCAGGAGCATACTTAAGAGACTTCACAAGAAACTTTAAAGAGTATATATTGGTTTGAAAAGGCTTGAAGAGTATAAATAATGCTAGTAATTAATTAGTGTCCTTTCCTTACCACAGCTACTAAGTCCTTGAACAGTGTCTATTATTCTTATGTAGAAGCCACCACATCATGTAACAGTAAGTGTTCTCCAGTGCAAAAGGCTAAAATAATAGAAATAAGGAGTAAATCAGCAACACAACTAAAACAATTTTCTCAGGTTATGCCAGTAAGTTCAAAACAGGTTATTTCAAATTAATTACTGCACATGAGTGCAAGCAGAAAAGACAGAACTAATGGCAAGCCATCTACCCCAAACATTACCTCTGCTATGATGAGAGGCTGAGAGAGTTGGGCTTGTTCAGCCTGGAGAAGAGAAGGCTCCGGGGAGACCTTATTGCAGCCTTCCAGTACCTGAAGGGGCTACAAGGAAGCTGGGGGGGACTTTTTACAAGGGCCTGTAGTGACAGGACAAGGGGTAACGGGTTTAAATTGAAAGTGGGGAGGTTTAGATTGGATATCAGGAAGAAGTTCAGGAAGAAGCTGTGGTGGATGCCCCATCCCTGGAAGTGTCCAAGGCCAGGCTGGATGAGGATTTGAGCAACCTGGTCTAGTGGAAGGTGTCCCTGCCCATGGCAGGGGGTTTGGAACTACTCAAAGAGTGGAGGTCAACGGCTCGATGT
>NW_010232848.1:0-20260 GCF_000690775.1 Eurypyga helias | reverse complement strand
CCCGGCGCCGCCTCCCGCCGCCCGCACACCCGTTACAAAATACTTCCTCGTAGTGCTATACAAAAGTTACAAAATTAAGATTCTATCAACCACTTTTAAATATTCCCCTTTTCCAGCAGCGCAGTTCCACATCGTTACCAGCACTGAACATTCTGAAGTTAAAAACAACAGCAGGAAAGTAGGTGAGAACGTTTTAATCTTTGGATCCCTTTATTCCTGTGGCCTTCGTACACAAACACGGACACAAACGACCGCGGCGGCGCAGCCAAGAGCCGTACCCAGGCGTCGTTTGGGAGGGGGAAGCGGGGTCTCCCCGTCTCGGGCTACCAAATAAACAACTTCAAACACTAAGAAATCTTTAAATCGCTTACGCCTACGGGTAGTACAACAAAGTTAACGTTCCAGGAGCGGACAAAGGGAGACAGGCTCGTGTCCCAGGCGTGCCGGGAGGAGCAGGAACTCACGTGCCTGGTCCGTTATCCAAAAGAGTTAATATTCATCACTACGTAAAATTAATTGCAAGGTTCCACATATGAAAAACTCTTTTCTCCTTATTTGAAAAGATCTCCTTAATTTGGTCAAATCCTGTGACATGCCAGAAGCTACAAAACCAGCATCTTGCAGGAGACGTGGAGAGCGGATTCGTGTGATGGAAGAACATTTTCACATCTTCATTACAGTCCGAATATAAAATCAAACATTTAAGCCTGAAAAGCTGCTAAAGAAAAAACCCCAACTAATTCCGTGTTCTTCAGCACATCCACTTCTGCAGTAACACAGGATGTCTGCCCACTTAAAAATGTTTATTCTTTAAAAAATTAGTTGCTTTTTATACAGCTATACAAAGTTTGCAGGGTTTCTTTGGCAATGGGATACAATGGAATTTTACAGCTATATAAAAAGTTTCCTTTGCCTCAGAAACAGTATTTACTGTGTGTACATATCTGACTGCCAAAGCATTTCCTACTGTCCAGCACCCTCGCTGATAAAAGCACAACTATCTCAAAGGGCTACTACAGGCTTTCCAAAAGACAACCTTCAGTGGATCGAAGCACTCACAGTATCGACGGCCTTCTGCATACAACTGTCCTTACGGCTCGAAGCGATTATCAAATACAGTTTAGTAGTAAGAAAAATCCTTCCCGTGATGAAAAAATACTTAAACTCCATCGAAGTACTGCTTTGTAATTAGCTCTACATACGAAATTACTTATCCTTCTGTCGCAAATATACTTAATGCTCGCTGTTTTCAAAGGCGGCCACTTTCCCAAAGTAACTGCATCACACCCCTCTGAAATTAAATAGTGAAATCCCAGTGCTGGTGACAAGTATACAGCAAATTAACTTCATTCCTTGCAGAGATCGAACTTAATTCTCTGGATCAAGAAGATGTAGACGTTCACGCGGTTTCAGCCTTCCTGTAGACTATGCAGCCACTTTGTTGTCTTTCTAGAGGGAACAACAGCGGAACGTTAGAATTATTGCTGCAGCACACAACTCCCCGACTAAGCTGGGCAGCAGCACGGGGAGAAGACGCCTGCAAAGGCTCCTTCTCACCTGCTGAGATCACGGCCACCGCCCTCTGGAATCCGGTTAGACACTGGACAGGTCTGGCACGGGCCGCAGCACCCACTCACGGTCCGGAGGCACGGCACAAATCCCCACCCCCACGCCGCCCCCTACTCCTCTGCAGACTGGGGAGTTCTCACCTTCACCAAGTCAGCCCCCGCACTGGGATTCACGCTCGGCTACCAAAAGTACCTTTCAATCCCAGCACTAACTACCGCAAACTAGCGAGGGGGCATCTGAGGGATGGTCAGGAGCCTTCTGTGATGAAAGAGGCAGCCCCTCCGTTTTCTGTTTTTAACTACAAATACTTAGATCTTCAAAGAGAAACCAAAGACTGTTTTAAAACACTAACTGCTCACGCAGTAAGCTAGCAGAAGTTCTTCTGCCCGGTCAGAGCGGAACAGGCCTACATCTGCATTCTGCTGAACTGCACTTGTTACCGACTCTAACCAGCACGCCATGCCAACGTTCCCGTCTGCATACATGCTTCACGCCAAGAGAAACGGCTGGCATGGGCATTTCTGAAAGACTCTGGTTCTGCAAGCAACTGAGCTCTGCTGATCTACATCATCCGCGTGATCAGTGAGCTCTGGGCAAGAGAATCTGGGCTGTTTCCGAGAGCACAGGACAGATCACTTCCTTAGCTGGGGCTGACACCTAGCTCAGCCCTTCCCCTAGGCTGGTTGGTAGGAGGAAAGAGAAACGGCTGGCATGGGCATTTCTGAAAGACTCTGGTTCTGCAAGCAACTGAGCTCTGCTGATCTACATCATCCGCGTGATCAGTGAGCTCTGGGCAAGAGAATCTGGGCTGTTTCCGAGAGCACAGGACAGATCACTTCCTTAGCTGGGGCTGACACCTAGCTCAGCCCTTCCCCTAGGCTGGTTGGTAGGAGGAAGAGTTAAGCTGGGCAAGAGAATCTGGGCTGTTTCCTAGAGCACAGGACAGATCACTTCCCTAGCTGGGGCTGACACCTAGCTCGGCCCTTCCCCTGGGCTGGTTGGTAGGAGGAGGAGTTAAGCTCTTCACAGGGAAGAGGGAAATGGGTGTCCTAACAGGGCTGCAAAAGGAACACTCTGCACAACTCTATGACAGGAAGATTCCGCTCTTAGCCATCAGGGCTCTGGCAGAAGACACTGCCACGCTCAGGTGATGACGAGAGCCTGGCTGTACATCAGGTTACTCAGTGGACTCACATGGTGGCTCGTGCTTCGCACCGGAAGGACCTTTAAGCTTCATTCATAAATAAAGCGTTAGTGCTTCTTGTCATCGTCCAGAAACACTCTGTGGGATGAAGGGGGGGTCTTTCCTTTTGAAGCTTTTATGCCCCATCTCCCTCCCACAGTTCCCTCTTACTCAACAACTGGCTGAAAAGTCAGTCCTGACTCCGCTTTCCCAACAGCTGCTGCACACGATTGCACAGCGTTATGGTTAAGAAAAAGCTCAGAACTCAGGTGTGTTTTTACCCTTCGTCCTGCCAAAGGCCATTGCTCAGCACAAGTGACTCCCATTACTCCCTTCAGGGGTTACACAGGATCCCCGAAGTCTACAGGCTGGGTGCCAACTCAGTCAAAGAATTCAATAGCTTGTTGCACACTAGAAGCGAGTTCAGTTACTCCCTCTCCCTCCTCACATTACAGCACTGCTTAGAGAAATGCTCACAATCCACATTTCAAACACTGGTATTACATCTGCAGAACTTCTACTTTTATTTTTTTTTTGCCCCTCCTCAATTCCAGCTACACAACAAATACTCAGTACATCTGAAGATAGGTAGCTTTAAGTTTTGGTGGCTACTGATAGTAAAATTATGCTGTGAAACTAAAATTTCAGCATTAATGGACTTTCAGTTGAGGAGCTGAGAGTAGCTACAAAATACTATTAAGGAAATTCTTGTTTGACATCAAATCTAAAAGCAGGAGGGGTTTTTTACCTCTAGTTTCTAAGAGCAGTAGATGAGGTCACAGTAAGATTAAATATATTTTACCCTATATTCAAAGTCAGCAAACTCCCTGCCTCCACGACCTCCTCTGAATCCACCACGAAATCCACGGGGGGTAGTGAAGCCACCTCGTCCACCTCCTCGTCCTCTTCCACCTCGGAAGCCAATCCCCCCTCCTCTGCCTCGGTACCCTCCGCGGCCACGATTGGGACGAAGCGGTATTCCAAAGGTCTCGGCATTTAACCTTCTTTCCTCAGCCCAGGTGGGTCGCCGTTCTCTGCCACACACAAGGAACAAGGATTGTTTTACAACACGCTTCCGAAGGAACACCGCCTGGCTTAGCCAGAAAGGCCAGGAAATGAAAACCGATAACCGCGCTGTAAACTGCTCAACTGTCCCTTCTGCAAGGATCCAGATGCCGGCCGTAACACTGTAACTCAAGGAGAAGGGACGCGTCGCCCTGTCGTTAATCACACGTTAATAATGCTGCAGGAGCTCCTGCGTACAGAGAGGATCGGTATCCGCTGCACACGGCATCGTATAATCGAGTAAACAGATAAAAGCTGGCTGCAGGTTCAAACAACAAACAGAAAGCAGGACTTCACAGTTACAGGTGGTGTTTGATGTAGCTGTCAGCACAACAATCCTCCCCTTCCCCCCAGAATTTGACATGGGTCAGCAATCCACATCTTGCCTAATAAAAAGGCAACAGCAAAAGGTAAGTAAGTGTTCCCTTCCCAGAAATGCCCTCTTCCCGTTCCAACCAGCTGCTGGCCAAGTCGGTTATGCAATCCCCTTAGAAACCATTTCCAAAGCGCAGTCAGAACCTGTTTAACTAAAGGGGTAATTTAGTAGCAAAACAAACCAACCCCCCTCCTCAGTAAACGTGGAGACCCTGGAGCGTGCACATTCAGCCCCAGAAGCACTGCTCTAGAAGACCTGAAGCATCTTCCCACCGACGTACCGCACCTGCCCACAGGGGAACCGTGTGCCACGTTCCCGTTTCATGTCTGCCCGCTGCACGTGGCAACAAGCTCCGCTCGCTTTCAACGAGAGCGGATCCTAACGAGCGGTGCAGGCACGACCTTAAGACACACACGGGCGTCAGGCAGACTACCAAGCTTCCCTTGCAGGCCGTACCTATTGTCATCGCAGGAGATGTTATCAAAGAAGGATTTGGTTTTGTCATAGTAGCAGTTGGGTCCAAGTGGATCTTCCTCATCCGCATTCCCTTCGCTATTTTGGGTATCAACACCTGAGTCACCTTTGTCTTCTCCATTTACTGGCTTCTCTGGTTTCTCAAGTTTATCCTCTGGAAAATAAAAGCAAACAGAAGCCTTCCAGAGGATCACACAAAACAGAACAGCACTGGTAACTTATTTGCAGACAGACACAAGCTGGACTGACAAAAAGACAAAAAAGCCTCCAAAATTTAACACAGAAGCCAAGTAATTTGACACAAATGAGGATGTTTTGCTGCTGCTGTCTGGAGGTTTGAGATCCTCTACATTCTCTGTGGGTTTAATTAACAAAACACAACTGTGGCAGAATGGATTTGATAGCCAACTATTTTATGACTTCCTAGCTACCTCCTTTCCAGACTTTAAAGCCTCACTCAATCACTCCTCATATAAAAGCCATTCCCTGCTTTTGCTCATCCCTGTTACCCGTCTGTCCTCTGACTTTGCTGTTAGCTGCTCTGAGACACAAGGTCAGCTATCCGAGGTACTGTGCCATGAGCAGACTTCATGATGTTTCTTTCCTAACAACGCCTGAAGTTCCACATACTGATTTGACTGGTACTGACAATAAGCTGCTGGTTCAACAGAACTAGCATTTACAATCTCCAAGTTTCACTCCTAAAGGCTTACAGCTTAAACCTCGTGGTGCTGTGCATAAACTCAGATAACCAGCTCAACCTTTCCACAACACACAAGAACTACCACCGTCTCATAAAATACTTTTATAGCTCATTATGGTTAACCTGTTTCCTTTTTATTATTCTGAAAAAACAGTATTGACAACAAACTGCCAACTCATTTAAAAGCGACAGAAAGAGGCAAGCACCAGAGAACACATCCTGTGGAACTCGACCGGTGGGTTTTCTCCACACTGTACCTGAACCCTTTTTTCTACCTTCTGTAACCCAGCTTTTCACCACTTATTCCCTGACACAGGGAACCGCCCACTGTAACCTGTAACAGTTTTGTCCAGCAATAGCAGCAGTGTACTAACAGGTTGCTGGTCACAAGAGAATGAGGAAATTTTAACAGAAACCTGCTAGAAACCAAAAAGTACTGGCAGTACAGATCTGAACTACTCCTTTATTTCTCTGGAAGTGTAAAAGCAAAGAAATGCTAGAAACTTTCTTAAATTGAAACACTCATGCATCCTCCAGGAAAAGCTTGATCCCAAACTTGTATTTTCCTGATTGCTTTCCGTCTATCAGTAACTGAAAACATAAAACATGGGTTTTCTTCTACTGCATCTTTTCCAGAACTCAAAAGTAAACTCACACTACTGGAACTTCTGCTCGTCACCTGCGTTTTTAACCAATGGACTCGTTACTACATGATGTGTTTTTGCCAGTTAAGTTTCTTTTCTCAAATACTGACCCAAGTATTCATTAACTAGACCATCCCAGTTTACTCACTCATTATTCTTTTAATGGCTGCAAACAAGACTTAGTAGGCTATGCCTTTTCAAAGTTGTTCTCTACAGTAGCATTAAAACACTTTAGCTTTTCCATGCTCAAATCTACAGCAAAAATTGATTTACCTTTTAGTTTAAGTTTATTATGAAATTCTCTATCAATTTCCTCCTTGTTGAATTGTGCATTTGCACTTTCAAAGTCGAAGTCCTTCTCAAACTTCATTGGACCATCCCTCCTAATACCAAATCTTCCTCGTCCCCCCCTGTGACCTCCGCGGCCTCTCCGTGCTGAAGGTGCACCTGGAACTGGAAAAGAGGGAACTTCTGTTTGGTTTGGTTTCGTGAACTGCTTTTCTTTCAGGGTGGTGGTTGTCGTTTTGGGTGAGTTTTTTTGTGTTAATTCCTAGGGTAACAGGTTGGGACTTCATGCATCCTCTTCCTGCACTTCAGCTGTTAAAAAGGCCTGTCAGATCAGCTTATAATTTGTAAATTCACTTACAGCAATTACAGCAGTGGCACATAAAGTGTAAAAGTGCTTTTAGACTTTTAATGACTTTTAGAAGTCATTAAAAGCCTCCTGAAGAAGAGTTAAAATCAGAGAATCACAGAACGGTTTGGGTTGGAAGGGACCTTAAAGACCATCCAGTTCCAACCCCCCTGCCATGGGCAGGGACACCTTCCACTAGACCAGGTTGCTCCAAGCCTCATCCAGCCTGGCCTTGGACACACCCAGGGCTGGGGCATCCACAGCTTCTCTGGGCAACCTGTCCCAGTGCCTCCCCACCCTCTGCGGGAAGAGCTTCTTCCTGATAATCTAAACCTCTCCACTTTCAATTTAAACCCATTACCCCTTGTCCTGTCACTATCAAAATGTTAGTGGCTTTTCAGTCACGTATTTTCATGGGAAGGTAACAGGTTTTATTGCACACTACTGTGTTTACAAATCCATGAATACTGTTTGCTTTTGCATTTTTATTCAAATCACTTAACCAACCAGAAGAGATTTTCTCTTAATGTTGACTTTTTGTGTTTGTATTATTCTGATCCAATACAAAGTTACTGTTACCCACCAGAAAGAATTCTGTGAAAGCATTCTAAATACATAAATTCTCTATTACCATAATCTGAACCGCAAGATTTCTGGACTTAGGAGCCAAAGTCCTGGCACCTTGCAAACTAGACACAATGTTGTATTTTAGCAGACTTAAAAACGTAATGAAGTCTGAAAACAATGGTAGCTATTTCTCAAAACAAGATTTACCAATTTGTCGTTTGTTTTCATTTCTGAGCTCATTTTCTGATCTTGAAACCTTGTGTGCTTCAGCTAAAGTTGGAAATAAAAAAATGATTTGTTTATCCAATTAGGTATTTTTGACGATACTTTTGTATATATTGTTCAGATTTCAAAAAACATCCAAACCTATAAAAGTAAACTACAAGTTTAACTTCAAAAGAAGAAATAAAATATTAGAATATATGCTTGACTTTAAGAAGATAAAACAATCCAGGTCTCTGCTGACCAGTCTACTAGTAACAGACAGCTGGAAAATTTCTAGACATTACCCCTACAAAAAAGCACTTCCTACGTGTATCGAAGAAAACAAGCAGTATGAAATCTATCCAAAGGTACCTCCTCGTCTGTGCTCTTGATTCTCTAACGATTTCTGGCTCGCAGACACCAAAGGTCTGGCTTGTACAGGACTCCTCCTCCCAACTGGTGCTGGAGCAGGCAAGTGGGCTGAAGCGGTTTGTACCGCCTGTTCCATGGTGGGGCTCCTTCTCAAATGATCTATCTGAGGGCTCGAGCGACCTGGGGAAAACAAAACCAAGCCCCAGAGAGTTATTTCTCATCCACAGAGCTGAGTTGCTGGTCTCAACCAATCTAGACTGACAGGTTTATCTGCCTTACCAGTCAAGACAGCTGTGTCCAAAGAAGAAATAAATATTTCTGCACCCTCAGATCCACTAATCCAGAATGAAGGATACTTAGCAATTCCCCTTCCCCCAGTCTAAAAGAAAAAAATGGGTAGGACAATTAATCCCTACCAACCCATCCATGCTGTGCATTTAGCTGTGGAATGAAATTTTTTGATTGATTGGAGGTAAAAATACTCTTTCTGCCTCCCTGAAAAGCCCAGTGGAAAGCAATTGCTCCCACAGGCAGAGATGCAGTTATGATACTGAAATTTCATTTCATCTAGCACACTGCGTTGTGTGATCACCACAAAATAAAGGAACAGTGATGGCAAGTGCCAGGCTTAATGCAGATGAAGGAGCTTGAAAGCTTCCCCACAAACTGCTGGTCGTCCATTCCAATTTGCAGCATGAGCGACTGGAGCCAGAAGCATGTTTAGAATGGAGACATTTGATCTGGCCAGACATGTTTATGACACCATACAGGTAAACCTACTAAGAAATTAAAAGAAGACTCAAGTCCCAGTAAGTAAAAGAAAACAATAATGTTGTATCAAAAAAAAACCCCACCCACACAAACAAAAAAAAACCCCAAACCAAAAAAAGACCCAAACCAACTAACCGAAAGAAAACAAAACCAAACACTCCCCCCCCACACACCACACTAATTATCTACAAAGATAACAAATATTTTCAAAAGCAGACACACAGAGAAAACCTGGTGTCCCACAGGAAGTTTCGTGGCAGAATGTATATTCACCTGGAGCATGTCATACTCATACAGTCCAAGGATCATACAGGTTTTAATTTCACCTACTGAAACACAAGCTACCCTTTTGACAGAGAAACAGTAAATTCTCAGCATACTTTTTCTTCCCCCTTCAATTAATACAACAAAGTAGGACCTATTTTTGGTAATCCACTCAACTAATCCTAGAAAGCAGCCCTAACTGGTATACAAATCTCACCTAGAATTTAGGCAGAACCTGTTTGCTCTAAGTGAAAACTGTTTTGCTTTTTAACATGACTGCATAAACTTAAACAGCATTAGGAATGCATCTCAGCACACACCTTTACTTGCTGTAATGAAGAGTGGAAGAGCAGGAAATAATGTCTTTTGGATTTTGAGGAGCAATCTTAGCACATTTGCATGAGAAGTGAGGGTGAAAGTGCTTGACATTTAGTTTCTTTACCACTCAAAAAGCATCAAGAATTTAATTTTTGCGTCTACTTTCTCTTTCCAATACAACACAAACTGCCCATACAGTTTCCATTACTGTTAACCTGACTGAGCTGTCATGTCACTATCTCTACAGGCGTTCAGGTCTGCTGTTATTCTTTTTCTAAGCATACATTGACAAAAAATACCATTAGGAAGACTTTAAAATTTTAGTCTGAAGGACTACACAATTCAATCAGCATGAAGTACCTCGAGTTTTGTGATGCTGTCTCTAAAACTAAATACTGAATTTCCACATGCACCTATGTGCTAATATGATTCAACAGAAGCGAGTCCTACTCCTCAGTATGAATGCTGTAAGGATAACAAAAGGGTGGCTACGCAGCATGCCAAGGTGTAGGAAAACACATTTAAAGAGCAAGTACAAAGTCTCTCAGGGCTTTCTGGTTTTAATACCAAGTGCTTTCATGACAGAATTCAGCTGTCTGGTTAGCATTTCTGGCAACCACCTAAATCACAAGGGCACAATTGGTCAAAAAAAGATCAAAGAGTTATTCAAAACTGTTTACCTTGAGACATCTGTGTTTTTAGTGATCTTGCATCTGTTGAAAACGCAGAACCAACTGCAGTGCTTTGGGACATGCTAGCACTGGCGGGAGAGTCAGTTCCAAAAGATGTTAAAGATCCCCCTGCTTTGAAAGAAATAATATAGTTGTAAAACCTGGTTTAGACTTTTTTTTTTTAATTAGCACTAAATGATTAGGCAGTTCTAGAATACACATAAATCTGCCCTTCCCATACACTCTAAGTTTCATGTCATGTATGTATTCATACCAAGTTGGTAAGACTGTAGTATCTTGATGCTGTTTCTCTTAACAAGAGGCACTGCGCTGCTAACTTCGGTATCACAAGTATTAACGTGGCATAGCCATGACAGCGTCTTACAGAGTAACAACCAATCATTACTGTTACATATTTGCACTTAACATCTTTTATTTAAAAGTACGACTGTCATATCTTTTAACTGATACCAAGTTATGGCCAGTTCTAGAGCCTTTCACATAAAACAGAGCTAACATTTTCAGTTCCTGGAGTCACACTGTCGTTGTAACAGTTACAAGAATGCAAGCTCCCATGTGAAAAAATAAAAGGTGAAATAAAAAAAGCTTTAAGGGAGGAATGGAAGTTGGTTGGTGAGTCTCAGCGGGCACCTGCACTATAAAGGAGCAACTAACACATGCTGCATGTACTTTGTGACAAGTTACCATCCCGTGAATAGCTGACTGTGCTGGCACCTGGATTGCTGAATAATCTAAACCCTTGGTTAGGATATGCCACCTGGTCAACTCGGGATACCAGATGCCCACAGCAGAGCTATGGGGCTTCTGTGGTGGAGCTGCTGCTACCACTTGTGAAACATAACGAATACACAATGAATGTAACCAATATATATATATGAAAAAGAATGAATTCATGAATATAGAAACCTTTCCCCCATTCATCCCTCAGAGATAAGATGTTTAGTCCTCAATCATAATTGCTCTGATTCAGGCTTCAAAGGCTATGACAAACCCACTACCTTAAAGCTAAACTGTGAGACTGATACAGGCTGAAGCCGTTGGATCTGCCCTAGGATAAGATGTTGATGGAATTGCAAGCACTGATTACTGTCCATGCACACAAATGCATCTTCACTTACAGGAAAACACCAAATAACGAAAATGAACATACCAACTCCAACAGCGCCAAACTGCTGCCCCACCAGCGGGCTTGGACTAAACTGACTGTACGCAGGCATTCTGCCAAAAGGACCATAGGACCCCACAGACTGGAATGAAGATGTACTTGATGATCCTAGTGAAGACTAAAAGGCAGACATTTGCAGAATTTAATGTTTACACAAAAAGTAGGAAACAGTTCTGCATGGCAAGAAACGCAGAACTCTAAAACTGTTAAATTTACCCTAACACCACCACTATGGCTAACACACATAAAAGGCCTTAAACGTTCATAAAGTTGTTTCATATCAAGAGTTTAACTGCTTTAACACAGAACCAGCAAAAACATCATGTTACTCTGCATGAAAAAACAGGCAACAGTTAGCAGAAATCATTTTCACAATTATGTATGCAGTTTAGAAAGCACTTTTACCCTTCCAATATCACAAACCTGTGCAAACAGTGCCATCAAATTTTGCTCTCTTTTCCCTAGAACCTCAGGTACTGGCTCTTGTCAAACAGACAAGCTTTTGTTGGCAAGCCTGTAAAATGCCCTCTCTCTTCCCCTGAAGTTCCAACCAAAACACATGAACAACGGAAGACCCAAACCCACTGGAGGAGGGTTGGTTATTACTATTCCTGCCGTTAGCAGTAATGCAAATTCACAGCCCTCAACTACCACTGACAGAAGTCCCACCAAATTTAGCAAAATAGAAGATTGCAAGGGTACTTTGTAAGAAAGCACCAAGAATTTTATCTTACAGAACAAATAAGAATTAGAAATGTAAACACTTAAATGGAATTATCAAGTTCCATTTGAACCAAGAAATTCCAACCCGCCCTCAGGGATGATTTTAAATTTTGGAAAAACTGGCAGCTTTGGTCTCCAGAGCACTGTGCTAGAGTTAGATGGCAATTTTCACAGATCGTGATTTTCACAGTTAAAGACAGGACTCAAAAGAGGAAAATCTTTCCAGAGTTCTTTACATTGGGTTGTGAAGTTCAGAGCAAATGTTTAAATTCTTAAACACCCAGCTACATAGCACTTAAAGCTACCAGGTTACACCTTCAGCAAAATAAGTTTTGACTTACCTGAACAATAGCTGGGTCCTGCGGCAAAGAACACTGCGGCTTTGGTGGCTCACAGACAGTTAGATCTTTAATGTCACTGCCACGGAATATAATATACTCAAAGACCTCATCACGTGGTGGAATGGGTCTATCAGTTGGTCTATCTTCTGTGCCAAAGGAGCGAACTGCAAAATTGGGGGGGGGAAGAAAAAAAAGTAAAACAAACCACCCCACATTCAACAAAAAGATTTCAGATACTCTGCAGTGACCAAGAGCTTTAAAAAAATATATATAATACTTCGTTGAGCAAAATATCTTACTAAATAGACAGCATATTCTTTGCCATTATCAACTGCTCAGACCTAAACAAGTAATTCGATCTTACAAATTTCAGTTAAAAATCCAGCAGAAAGACACCTATTCCTTACCAAGACATCACTTCTGCTATCACTCATGTTGAATATTTCAACTGTTTTGAGAGGATTAGGGAAAGCAGCAAAGCAGGTTTTTTTGCAAGTTAGCACTTTCTGGACATCCTAGCAAGAGGAACACCAACAAAGGCTGGTAAGTCAGTTCTGTGCATCAAGGACTACATGAGCTTACATACTTCATATTCTGCACTTGCAAATCAGGAAAGGAAAGGTAACACTACTAGAAACTACACTATTAAAAATTACCTAAAGCCAAGTACTTCTCAGTAGATTCAAGGTCTGAATGACGATTTAAACAAACATGAGGAATTCTATGGTATTATAGACATTTTTCATTAAGCAAAATGCAACTTTCTTGCTGGCTTAAGTTTCATATGATCTCTGTCATAAACTCACCGGGGCATAACTATCTTCCCAAGTAGGCCTGCTTAGTGTGCAACATGCCAAGACATTAAGTTTATGTGTATGGACTTAGCTGAATTCCAACAGTTTTCAGATTGCATAGTGATGAAGCTTATCATGCTTTTCCCTCTGCACTGCATATAATCTCTTCACTTTCCCTTCCCTAGAATTTTGGAAGCAAAGGCTAAACAATTGAAACCAGAGAAGAAAAAAAAAACCAAGAGACAGTCACATTCTACTGAGCACTCTCTCATGACTGTCTTCGCTCTAGCCTTTTAAGGTTCTTATTTGCTTTGTAAGGCTATGCAAGTTATACCGAGAAAACATCTCCTATTCCTCTGTAGTTCACCAGAATTAGTTTTCCCTGCATTTTCAGAAGCATCAACAGTTTGGAGACATCCATCATTAGGCACTTATTTGCAGCCATAAAACCATTTGTAAAGAAAAGCAGAGTTTCACATAGAGCTGTACAAAGTGATACAGAGTCATTTCTCGGGCTGCAGCAACCATCTTCCACCACTGTTCCTTCTTCTAGTACTGCATAAACAGAGCTTATCGTTATCACTCAAGTATTACAATTCTTTTTGAAAAGCTTAATTCAACGGTAAAGAAATCAACTCCACACTACAATAAAAATAACATTAAGAGGTTACAATTATTTTGTTCATAATTACATCATCTACTGAGATGAATTTTATCAGCTTTTCTATTTCTGTGCATCTGAAAGTCTGCTCTGAATGGCACTATAAAATGTAAGCGTTGTAAAAAGCCATGCATTGTTAAGTGAATTTCAGTCTTTATGAAATAAATCTGTCCTCTTTTCTTCCTCTAAAGAAAAATACCTGCAGATTTGAGGAAATTAACTCCTCTTTTCTTCCTCTAAAGAAAAATATCTGCAGATTTGAGGAAATTAAAGTAATACACATTAGCTTAACGACATTATCTACTGGTCATGTGCATTACTGTAGTTCGTTCTGTTGCTTTTTATTTAACACACCTTCCTACGTCACTGTCTTGACCGAGGATCCCACTTCACTTTCTGTCCATCCTAGACTCTTCTATTTATTAGATAACTAGGGAATTAACTTGGCTGTTCATTCCATCATTTGATCTGCTCCCACACTGAAATGGTTCCTCTAGTAGCCATTTTGCCTGCAAAGGTACACAAAAATGGCCAGTGTGACCAGTAAGTTACTGAAGTATTTTACTTTCTTGCTAAAGTGAAGGAACTAAGCAATACCAACACCACAAAATGGGTAGTAAACTAGGAGATCATATTTCATCTTTACACAGAAATAAAAATCCGATGAACTATGGAAGAAATCTGCTTTGAAAGTACTTGAGTCAGAGCTGTGCTGCACAGATAAGTATTTTACTATTAATACCAACATCACAAGGCACATATATAAACAGTTTTAACACCTGGCAATTACCTTTCTCCATTCTAAACCAATTAAAAAAAGGGAACAACCTAACTTTCATCTCATGACACCTTAGAAGAGGTAAAAGGGATTTTATTGTATGTCAAAAAAACCCCTTGCCTTTCTCCCCATCATAAAAATTAAAAAAACATCAAAAGGAAGTATTTTCAACACCAAAAATTAGAATTCACCTTTAAGATATTCAGCTGTCTATGCAACTAGATCACGTCACTGATAAGGTCATCAATGGTTTTGCAATAAAACACATCAAGAGATGCTACTAAGAACTTGAAATTTTTCCTGCCACAAACCAAACTGGTTTCAGCGCAACTTTCTGCAAAATCTAAAGGCAATTTTGCCCGATGAATATCAGCTCTGCTGAAGAGGGGTAAGCAAGCTCCTCTGATCTGGGATTCAACCCTCTCCTCTGGCATGGTTTAACCCCAGCTGGCAACTAAGCACCACACAGCCAATTGCTTACTCTTCCCACTCTGGCAGGATGGGGGGAGAGACTCAGAAGAGTAAAGGCGAGAACTGAAGTAAGAGTTTAATATTTGAAATAACAGTATTAATAAATAGTGATAAAAAAAGAGCATAACAGAAAGAGAGGAATTAAACAAAAGGCAAGTGATGCAAATTAAAAAAAGAACCCAAACACACAAACCTCAAACAAATGCTTAACCCTAACTGACCGATGCCCAGTCTGTCCCCAAGCAGCACCCCCTCCAGCCAGATTTCCCCTTAGTCTATATGCTGAGCATGATGTCATATGGTATGGAATATCCCTTTGATCCGCTGGGGTCAGCTGTCGCAGCTTCTTGTGCACCCCCAACCTGCTCCCTGGCAGGCCAGTATGAGAAGCTGGAAAGTCCCTGACTTAGTGCTTACATTGCTCAGCAACAACTAAAATATCAGTTTGTTACCAACATTCACCCTACCCTAAACCCAAAACACAGCACTATACGAGCTACTAGAAGAAAAATAACTCTACCCCAGCCAAAACCAGGCCACCTTCTTACAACAAAGGCACAACAATAACCATCCTCAAGCGTAATGTCCTTCTAAAGCAATGAACCAGAACTGCATGTGTGGCAATTAAAGCAAGAGTCTTCAGATAAGGGCTACTCAATTTTTTTGCATTGCACCCAACTAGGGTCCTTCAGACAGTAGTATAACAGAGCTGAATGTTACTTTTAAAATTCTGCATAGGGATAGCTATCTTTACAGTTTCTTTCCTAGCATGAATTTGGATTTAACGTAATCTGAGCTCATTAAAATTAAAAGCCCAGTATTAAAGGTGGCCAGTACAACAGGATTTTAGAAAGTAATAGCTTTTACCATAGTTTTGCATAATCAGAAATATTAAGTTGCCAGAGTCTCAAAAAGACAAGGTATTGGAGCATCAGCAGCCTTAGAGCTCTGTCTCTTGGGGTATTTCCTCAAACTACATCCTTCCTCCAAAACAAGGTGCAGCAGTTCATACATAGCAGAATACTGAAGAGGAAATTAAAATAAGCACGTGAAAGACAATGTAATCTTCTAACACTTACCAGGCCTATAGTAAATCCATTTGATCTTACCCTGTCAATTTAAGGTTAAATAAAAGAAAAAACAAAAATAAAAAAGCCAAATTTGCTTTGTGACTTGCAAACAAAAACACAACCATCACATGTTAAAAGCAAACTTGTTTTGTTAGTGTAAATGCAGGTAAGAAACTAACACTGTTGAGCGTAACAGGATTAATGTGTCTTTATACCCAAGTAGTTCCACCAATATCATGTGTAAAAGTGCCAGAAGCAGACTTTCAGACAGCTTTTGACTGACCTCAATGTTACTACTAGATTGTATTTTAATGCATACTACTATATTATACTACTACAGCATCCAAAGAAAACAATGCAACTTTCCCTATCATGTAACAGAAATTATTACCTGCCAATTAACACAGAAAACTACCGTGTTAATCAGAAGCCAAGCTAAAGATTCTACGAGCAAAAGAGGACTCACGTATTCCCATGTAACGTTAGTTATTGCAAATATGTAGTTCAGTCTCTGCACATAGTACTGACACGATCTTATTCGCCTTCCTTATACGTAACATACATACACAGAATCCAGTCTTTCCCCACTCCTACGGCACTCGTGAGAAACATGCCGACTAAAACGAGACCACCGCTACCAGAACAAGTAATTTCAATTGCCATCTCTCTTCAAAAAATAAAAACCTGTTCCTGGTAAATATGCTCAGATGCCTGCGCACCACATTACGGGAGAAGTATTCGGGTGAAGGAGCCAGCTTGTGCCAGGCTCATACCTGCAGAACAGCTACTGCAGTCTGCATTCCCCTACTCACAGGGGTGGTGAGTTAACAGGGAGATAGACCGGAGGGAAGTAGCCAGGAGTGGGCTTTGACAAGAGGAATTTTTTCTGCTGCAACACACTACCCACATGGTTGGACATGCCCCAAACCCTCAAAACACGGAGTACACATGTCACTTAACTAAAACAATCAACTTCATAAAAACTTGATGAAAATTTAACCCTTCCCTTTCCTGCTCTCAACACTAAACTATAAGAAATGCTCAAGTCTTCACAAGAATTTAACTCCCTTCTGTCTACATTCCTGAGTCTTTCACCTAATCAGTGTTGTATAAAAGTATAAACTGAAAGGAAATGTTCTCCTTCATGTGTCATTAGACCATGGAAAACACTGTGACAGATAGCTGAAAGTGCCGTAGGTTTAACTATTTCTGAAGTTACAGAAAGCTATTTCATTAATACATATTAATTATAATGGTTCCAAATGCAACTCCCAATGGTCCAACTGCTGGGAAGTAGGAACTGATGCAGGATACTAGACAGTATATCATTTGCTGTTTCTTATACTCACATGCCTAAGGCTTCCCTACCACAGGCAAAGAACAAAGCCTTTCCAATATGGCTGTTCTTACAGCCCACCTACATTAAAAATCCATGCCTCTAAACCGCTGCCCTGAAAGAGAAAGACGTAACGTATTACCAGCATGAAAGTTCATGCCTAGTTTTTAATGCCACAATATGTAAGATCAAACACAATCAGTCATGATTATTCTATAACTGCCCCCAGGAACGGCTGCAGTCACTTGACAGCATGAAAATTTTACTCCAAACTGTGGCTTGCAAACACTCCATTCTTAAATTGGTTGGAATTAAAGATGCTTAAAAAAAATAAAGTATGTATTAGAAGTATGAACAAGAAGGACATTCCAAGTTAATTTAACTTGAAACTTGAGAATGAGTGGGTGGGTTTTGGTTCCAAACACAAGTTCTGAAAAGCTGTCAATCATATGCACCAATAATACAAAAATCTCAGTTAACTGTATAACTTGTTTAATATTTAGCATCTGATATAGACTGAAGTTTTCACTGTTATTTAACTAACAATACACTTTAACACTTTGTGAAAGCACATGCTGCTTTCCCTTACCAGGCTCCATCTTAGAACAAAAATGTTATGCTCAATATTTAAACAGTTGCTAACTTCCTCTAAGCCGTGAGACAGAGGCCACAGCTTTCGCTAGTGAGAGGATCACACTTTGTAGATAAAATGCTGATTAGAGAACTATAAGGCATTGCCCCTCAGTAACTGAAGACTACAATCAGTAACCCAAAAATCTTATTTCTGTCCAAACCCCCGGAAGAGTTTAGACAAATAAAGGCATTCCACATGTAGAACTTCATGAGATTAATCGCAGACTTCAGTTCAGCGCACAGAAGTCCTGCTGTTAGGCAAACCTGTAGTTATTCAAGAACATAATCCACCTCTGATTTTGCACTTCATGTCACAAACAATTCCAGGGATTTCAGTTAGGAAATTAATAATAAGCTGCCCTGCACTCAGCCCAAGTAAGACATGAAGCCAGATACCTAGCAGAGCAACTGAAAGCATCGAGTCATCCTCTGGGGTTTTTTACTGCCTCCTTTACCACAAATGTAAAATTTTCTTCCAGAAAAGACCCCCAGTAAACAGTTCTGGTTTGATTCTGGCCTCACCAGAGGAAGAAGAGATAATATCAGCTGGTCAACGTGTTTACAACTACAGACAGCGCAGAAAGATCTGCTCCTTTCACATAGAGCCCTGGCCGTCATTAGCCGCACTTGTCACCTTACAACTACGCCATCATACCACCCACACTCACGTGACCCAAGCCTTCAGTTATGCAGAAACTTGAATACTCTCAAGTTGAGCACTTTGTTCACGAGCACAGTGATCTCTCTGCAGCCTAGCATGGTTGTTATCAGCTCCCAGATTAATCTCAAGAGTTCTGGTTCCAGGCGGCCTAGAAATACGGGTTTATTCTCTTCTGAATCATGACGCTACATTACAAAACACACATTCTTCAGTTAACTCAGCCGAGTTTTATTAAAGCAAATTTAATGGTTTAGATTTACATTTCTGATGAATGCTAGGGGAAGAGAGTAGATTAGATTTGTAATTGTATTTTCATCTATTATGTACACTTTGGCAGATATGTCATAACATGACTTAACCACTCTTCAGAAGTCATGCAAAATTAGCTGGGTCAGCACTAAATCTGTCTAATTTAGGGCAAGACTATCTCAAGCTCCTCAAGGGATGGGATTCTTGTCAGTGCTTTTGTGCAAATCTCAACAATCACAGCCTGCAACTGGATTTTCTCTACATTTATTATCACAGCACTCATAATTTTCTCGGATAAAACAAATACTTACCTCTCCTTTTTAAACAGGTAATGCAACACCAGCAAGGTAATTTAACCTAAAGGCAACTTTACAAGCAAGTAAAAGAATCACATAATGAAAGCTAAATGCCCCATAAATGAACTAGGCAAGCCTGGGACCAAACCTACAATACGGCGTTTCAAAGCCTACATATAAAAATCTATAAAACAAAGCAACGTATTTCTTAAATGGTAATTGTTGGGGGGAGGAGAGGAGGAAGAAGAGGCCCTTAAAGTGACAAAGCACAGGAACAAGAATCACCACAAAGACCAACGCGAGATGAAAGCAAGCAAACTACTACAAGATACCAACTCGACAGACCAACTATTACACACATCAACTAGGTGAAACATAACAGACGGTCATTACGCCAGAATGCTAAGCCTATCCCATCACATAGGCGCTGAGGTCGGGAATATTCTCAGTCCCAAACATTTCATTTGCACAAGAAGCAATTCTCCCTCTTACCTAATGACTGGATAAACTCTGCGCTTTTAGCGTTTAGGTTATTTAGCAAGACTTTACGGAGTCAAGAAGTGTAAAGTAAAATACCACTGAGTTTTGCAGAATCTATTATAACGACGTTATCAAAAATTCTGACGTTTTACCCCAATAGTACACATTCACTGCCGTGGGTAATATCCTGAGAGTGCATTATCATGTGCAATAAACAGCCATGTCCTTTGGAAGCCCAGTTTCAAAGATCCTCTTTTGTAATCCTCAGTCTCTGACTCTCTTCTCGGTAAACACAGCTCCGCAACTTTCTTATACACGCATACATATATTCTCTGGCCAATACATTCTCACACGAGTATCTATACTCAATTTCGATTTATACAGTGCTGTACAGCTACCTCCGAAACGATCACAGCTCACGATCAGCCTTCTTTATCGATAACCTGGCACTCAGGGGATCCCCTTTCGACCGGGCTTGCCTCCTACCCCAGGATGCAGAAGTTACTCGTACGCGGCCCTACACCCTGTAGGTCTAGAATTCTTGTGATGCAAAGGAATCCTGTTTCCAGGCTCCCCCTCCTACTCCCTTTTACGCACTAACTCTGGACCACTTCCACCGCGAAGGGCTTCATACTTTTACCGCATGCATGACCCCTTTTAGCAGCCCCTCAATAGGAAACCTTCCCAGCTCCTTCCTGCGCCGGTGCCTCCGGGCTTCCCACATCCCCCCGCCCAGGCAGCCGCCCGCGCGGCGGGAGCAGGGGCC